>NC_046662.1:19555919-19562552 GCF_010883055.1 Belonocnema kinseyi | reverse complement strand
TTTAAAATTTTCTAAGGAATTTTTAATAGACCTCAACAATTTGAAGGCATTCCAAAGGATTTTAAAGATTTTAGGGTATTTTGAAACTTCCAAGGAGTTTTAGTGGGATTTAAAATGTTTTTCAAGGGATTTCAAAGGATTATAAATATTTTAGAGCACTTAAAATGATGCCAAGGAATTTTTAAAAGCTTTAGAAAGTTTCAAGAAATTTTCAATGATTAGGAATTTTTTAGGTGCTAGAAGCATTTTTTAGGTGCTAGAATTTTAAAATTTTCTAAGGAATTTTTAATAGACCTCAATAATTTGAAGGCATTCCAAAGGATTTTAAAGATTTTAGGGTATTTTAAAACTTGCAAGGAATTTTAATATTTTAGGGTATTTTGAGTTCCCAAGGAATTTTAAAGAGCTTTAGAAAATTTCAAGGGATTATTAATATTTTAGGGTATTTTTAATGATTCAAATGAAATTTTCAATAGATTTCAATAATCTGAAGATAGTTCAAAGGATTTTAAATATTTCACGTTATTTTTAAAACTTCCAAGGAATTTTAAAGAGATTTCCAAATTTTCATAGAATTTTCAAGAACTTCAATGATTTTAAGGAATTATAAACATATATAGCGGTTTTAAAGAATGTCCTAAAATTTCAGAAGATATGGAACTACTTTGCAGAGTCTATGAGATTATAGGGTATTTTAAAAGACTTCAAGGGATTTCCTACTCCTATAGTGGGACTTCAAGGGAATGTTCTATTTTTGAAATTTTGATCTGAAAGCATTATATTTCGTGATTGTTTAATTCAAAATAAAATTGTTTTTGTTCTTTTAATATTAATCGTCAAAGAAAGTGAAAAATTAGTCAGGGAAAGTGAAGGAAAAGTCAGAGAATTTTGAAAATTAAATTTTCCAGTCACTGTGTTCATTAATTGATTGAAAATTGATTGATTAAAAAAAAAATTAATTCAATTTAATTCTTGATTTAGTTGCTGAACACCTAGTTGCACAACACAGTGCCATTAAAATGTTGCACTCGAGAGTTAAACTTGTTTTGAGGTACGTCCAAGCAGTTGAAAGCGGAGAATTACAAGGAAATCATGAAGTTCTAAGAGCAGCTTGCTCATTGGGCCATCGATTACCAGTTCTCAATAGTCCCAAATTTAAAGCGGATTTCTATAACGTGAGTATTTTAAAATTTTTTTCAAATTATAGTAGTAATTTATCCAAATTTTTATTAAATTACATACTTCACACCTTTTCACTTATTCCCCTCTTTTTTTTTTAATTACTCTTTTCCCCTTGTTTTCATGATGCATTTGATTAAAAATGTATATATTTTATTGTAAAAATTATATGTCTACTAGAAAATTTAACTATTTTGTTAATTAATTTGTTTTGGGTAAAAATTCAAGTTTTTGGTTAAAATTTGTCTTTCTGATTAGAAAATTATTATTATTTTTTTTTTCAAATTCATCTTCACTTAATAAAACTATTTTTTTGAAAATTCGTCGTTTCGGATGAAAGCTTATCCTTTAGGTTAAAAATAAACTTTTTTGTTTAAAATTCGTATTTTGGGATTGAAAATTGGACTGTTTCAAATTTAATCACCATGAACTTGAAAAAATAAACTGAAAACTAAAAAGATTGTACCGTTTTAATTGAAGAAATTAAAATTTCCTCATTCCCTTAAAGTTTCCTTATTCCACCCTTTTCCCATTAAAAAAATACTCTTTTTTCCCTGTTTTCATGATGTATTTTATTCAAAATGTATATATTTTGTTGTAAAAATGATCTTTCTACTAGAAAATTTGACTATTTTGTTAATTAATTGTTTTTGGATAAAAAATCAACTTTTTGGTTAAAAGTTTGTCTCTGAGCAGAAAATTATTTTTCTTTTGTTTGGAAATTCATCTTTACATAATGAAACTATTTATTTGAAAATTCGTTTTTTTCACTGAAGTATCAGTTTTTTTTGGCTTGAAAATTTAATAGTTTCATAGAAACTTCAACTATTTTATGGAAAAACCGTTTTCGTTGGAAAAAAATGTATCTTATTGGTTGAAAAATTCATGTTATTTTGTTCAAAATTCGTCCTTTTTGGTAAGAAAAATTAATCATTTCGTATAAAAGTTTATCCTTTGGGTTAAAAATGAAATTTTTTATTGAAAATTCATATTTTGACATTGAAAATTGGACTGTTTCAACTTTAATCACAATGAAACTTGAAAAATTAAAATTAAGAACTAGAAAAACTGTACAGTTTTAATTGAGAAAATTAAAAATTCCTTATTCCCTTAGAGGTTGTTTATTCCTCTCTTTTCTCATTAGAAAATACTCTTTTTTTTCCTGTTTTCATGATGTATTTTATTCAAAATGTATATATTTTGTTGTAAAAATTATCTTTCTGCTAGAAAATTGAACTTTGAAAATCTTTCACTGACAAATTTTCCATTTTGGATTTCAAGTTTTAAGCATACATTTTTCATTTAAAGAATTTTAAAATGCACTTTTAAAGATTTAATCAGTTAAAAATTAAAACGATTTGAACTTGACAATTTTGGATAAAAAATCTTTTTAGCTGATTAAAAAAATATAAATCATAGTGATTTTTAAAATTGATCTGTACATTAACGATTAACAAGTGAATATTAATTGATTTTACAAGACGATTCGGAATCAGTTAAAAATTGAAAAATTTTCGGATTTTAATGTTAAAAATTGAACTGTTTCAATTGGAAAGTTTCAGTAGTTAAACAAATGTAAACGCTGGATTTAAACTTTATAAACTATTTTCAGTTTGAAAATTACTTTAAAATAAGATATTCGCAATTAAATTTTTGTATTAAATTAAAAATATTGTTTTAGTTTAAATTTTGAAACTTCTTAATTAAGAAAAAAAAACAATTGCCTGATATTTGGAAATGTTTTACTGTCCATGTAAAATCAGCAATTGCAAATAAAATATTCAAAACTGACCAAAAAACTGAATTTTGAATGTTACAATTTTAATTGTTCTATTTTGAGCATTTTAATTTACAAGTAAAATTGTTGAATTTTGATGTATTAATTACAAATTTGAAATTAGTTCATATAATTTAAACGAAGTTTCTACGTATACCGACAAAAAATCCGCCTATTCGTATCGAAATTTCAGTTCAAATAGCTCACGACCTAATTTAAGATCAAAAACATTTTCTGAAGATTCCTAGGAAAATTGAAAGTAACTTTTTATGTGAATAAAAATGAATTTGAATAAAAAAAAAAGTTAAGAAGATTTCGAATCATTTTAAAAGATTTTTAGAAGTTCTGAAAATTCTAAGCAAATGTAAAACAATATGTAGATGTTTAAAGAATTTTAAAACATATTTTGAAGCTTTTTAAGGATTTTTAAACAATGTAAAATGAAAATAATGTAAAAAACGTGTAATCGTTCTATTTTTAATATTTATAGCTTAAAGTTGCTTAACTTAATTTGCAGCTCAGTTGGATTACTTCAAATGGAAATTTTTCTAGCTTTAGAGTTCGTTTTTTTTTATTTCATCGACCGGTAAAAAATGTTTCCGAACCGAGAAATGACCGGGAATTTTTTTATGTGATTAAAGGGTTCGCCCTGATAAAATTGTTTTTGCATTTTTTTAAATCTGTTTTCAGCAATGCAATGACTTTGGCCTGATGACCTACCTCGGCATAATTACCAAAGGATGCAACGACTCAAATCAGTTTGTAAACAAATTCAACATCCTCTACGATAGGCAAGGATTCGCCCGTCGCCTAAGAAGTCTTTTCTTTTCGTGATTGGCCACATATTTTGCTTTTTATACCCGCTTCGTTTTTGTACTATAAGCCAGCCCTCAGGTACATTTTTAAGTCAACGTTTGACATTACTTTGGAGGGCTATTGTCCACGATTTAGAGAAGCCTGACGTCGCTAGGTTTTTAAGGAAATAAAAAGTATCTTCGTGAGTTAAGTAAGTCTTCTTTCTCTCTTCATTTTACTCGTTTTGAGTTCATTTTCCTTTTATTTCCTAGGCCTCCATTTCAGTTTATTTGAATAAAGTATTGTATTGCAGATTATTAAGAATTTTTTAAAATTTTCAGGTCTCGGAAGGTGGTGAAATTCTCGATTTTTTTTCTACTTTTTTGAAAAAAATACGACTCATCGACTTTTCAGAATTTTTTTCAGATGATTGATATGCTTAGTTTAAATCTTAATCAGAATGATTCTTTTAAAGTTGAAATTCTAAAGGAGAAAAAAATGTATGAATTAATATTGTACCACTTTTTTTCTAGTTTTGAATTTTAATTTTAAAAGTTTCATTCTGCTTAAAATTGAAATAGTTGAATTTGCAACCAAAAAATATGAATTTTCTACATAAAAGTAAATTTTCAAAAAAATAGTTGAATTTTCAAACTAAAAGGCGAATTTTCCGCAAACTTGTTCCATGTTTAACCCGAAAATATGAATTTTTAAGAAAAAAAAAGTTAATTTTCAACCTAATAGATGAACTTTCAAGCAGAAAAATTAATTTTCTGCCAAAAATGACGAATTTTCAACAAATACATCCATTTTACAACCAAGAAGATTAATATTCTACCAAAGAAATAGTTGAATTTTAAACTAAAGACAATCGATTCTGAATAAAACACAACTAATTAACAAAAAATATTTAAATTTTCAACCAAAAAGATTAATTAAAAATTTTCAATTTGAAAATATAAATTTTAAACCAAAAATGAAATCAGTTACATTTTCAGTTTAAAAAACGTTAATTTTCAACACAAAAAAACGAAACAAAGTCGTGAAAAACTTTTTGACCAAAAGAGACTAATTTTTAACCAATAAGTTGAATTTTCATCCAAGTAATTGAACTTTTAACCAAATAGTTGCATTTTTAACTTTGAAACTTTTAAAATTGGTCTCTTTTGGTGGAAAAGTTGTTCGTTTTTTGAAAGTTAATCGTTTTGGTTGAACATTGAACTAGTTTTTGGAGAAACTTTGTTTTGTTTTTAACGGGAAATGTAACTAGTTCCATTTTTGGTTGAAACTTGTTGTTTTTTTAGTTCGAAATTGATCTTGTTTTGTTGAAAATTCGACTATTTGTTTGAAAATTCATCTTTGGTAGAAAATTAATCTTCTTAGTTTTAAAATGCATGTATTATGTTGAAAATTCGGCTTTTTTTGTAGAAAATAAACATTTTTGTTAAAAATGCATATTTTTGGGTTAAAAATTCCAAAGTTTTGCAAAAAAGTCGTATTTTTTACTTGACAAATCAACAGTTTTTCAGAAACTATAACTTTTTCTTTTAAACAAACTTTTTGCTGAAAATTCGACTATTTCAATTTTAATCAGGATGACGTTTTTAAAATTAAAATTCAAAATTACAAAAAATTGTACCATTTTAATTGAGTTAATAAAAAATTGAATAACTTCTCATTAACGTTATATATTTAGAAAAATAAAAATTAATAGCGTTTGACACTGAACAATTAGTTTGATTAAAAAAAAAATCTTTAAAAGTTGGTGAATTTTTGTTCAAAGAAATTTCTTTTTCTCCCGTATTTTTAAGAAACATTCTTTTTTTTCACTTAAATGCGAACTGAATTAATTGATTTCAATCAGAAAATCCAATTATTTTTGTTTGAAAATTAATTCTTTTTAGTTAAAAGTTTAATTACTTTGTTGAAAATTGATCTTTTTCATCGAAAATTTTAACTGTTTTGTTAAACATTTGCCTTTTTGGATAGAAAGTTACATTTTTTGTTGAAAATTTAACTGTTTTCAAAGAAATTCGTCTTTTTGAAATTAGAGTTCCGCCATTTGGTTGTAAATGCAAATATTTATTTAAAAATTAATTTGTTTGTTGAGAATTCAACTTTCTGCTTAAAAATCCATCTTTTTTGGTTAATCGTTAAAAATTAAAGTATTTTGTGGAAAATGCAACTATTTTTGATTGAGGTTTATTCTCTTTTATTTAAAAATTTGACGATTTTGTTGAAAATTTAATTACTTTGTTTAAAAGTAATCTTTTATGATATAAAATTTAAACCGTTTTCTTACCAATTTATCCTTTAACTTTGAAAAGTAATCTTTTTTGGTTGAAAATTAACCTTTTTTCTTGGTAATTGATGTTTTCTAGAAAAATCATGTTTTTGGCATGGAAATTCAACTCTTTCGAAAAATATTCATCTATTTTATCAAAAATTGTTATTTCTCTTTAAATTTAACTTTTTGGATGATTATTTTTTTGTTTGTTTTAATGATCTATTTATTGAAAATTTAATTTTAAACCAAGAAAAAGGGATGCGAAACTAAAGACATAAAAAACGGCGTGTTGAAAGGCGGATTTGAAATATGGTCAGGAGTAGACTGTGAATCACATGGTAAACAAGGAGTAGGTCTCATTTTGAATGAAAGAGCAAAGCAGCATCTCGGAGTTCATGGCTTCGTGTCTCCCAGACTGCTGTGGGCTAGAATGAAAGTAGGAATCAGAAGACTTTATTATAGCATGCTACGTGCCGGTTGATAGTGATCCTACAGAAGTAAAAGACGCCTTCTGGGACACTTTAAATGACACAATGAACATCTGCGAACATGGGGAAAGAATAATTCTACTAGGAGACATGAACGGTTGGGTGGG
>NC_046662.1:19554112-19555819 GCF_010883055.1 Belonocnema kinseyi | reverse complement strand
GATAGAATTAGAGCAGAAGAAGAGATAAAAATACAAAACGACTTTGAAGGAAGCAGGAAACCACTTTATAAACAAATGAAAGGAAACAAAAGTACAGAAATTGTCAACATGAGAAATAGTAGGGGGGAAATGGTATATGATGCAGATGGAATACCCGAGGCTTTCAGAGACTGTTTTAGGAGACAATTCGGAGATGAAGCTATAGGACACCACAACTGCGATGTTGAACACGATGCGTTGGAAAACTCAATTGAGAAAGTCTGTGTCACTGAGGTTAGGGATATAATTAAGAACTTGAAAAAAGGTAAGGCTGCCGGGGTAGACGGTATTAATGCTGAAATGCTTAAACACGGTGGCGAGTACATACCACATAGAGTTTGCGAATTGATAAATTTATGTTTCGAGATGGGAGACGTCCCAGACGATTGGAAAGAAGCGATTATGGTACCAATATACAAGAGAAAGGGAGATAAAAGCGAGTGCAATAATTACAGAGGGATTAGCTTATTAAGCACCATAAGTAAAATATATTCAAAAATACTTATTCGTAGGGTAATGAAAATAACAGAAACAAAGATTTGGGAAGTCCAAAGTGGGTTTATGGGTTTATTGTGACAAGGTAGATAGAAGTATACTTTGGGAAGTTCTGAAAGAGTATGGGGTCAATGGATGGATCCTACAAGCTATAAAATAATATATACAGGTAGCAAAGCGAGTGTAAGAGTGAATGGGAAACTGAGTGACTGTTTCGATATTATTCAAGGAGTTAGACAAGGATGCGTTATGTCTTCATGGTTCTTTATATTATTTATGGACAAGTGTTTAAGAATGGCTCTCTTCGACGAAGAGGGTGTGGATCTCGAAACAGTAAGGGTACGAGGGTTAGCGTTCGCAGATGATAAGGTTGTTATGGCAGAGTCTATCGAAGACCTACAAAGAATGTTGAATAAACTAGATGCAAGCATGAAGAGCATGGGCCTCAAAATTAACGCAAATAAATCAAAAACTATGTTGTTCGAAGGAAAGAGTGAGAAAACACTATGCAATATTTTATTAAATAATCAGAGAATTGAACAAGTTGATAAGTTCGTATACCTTGGTAGCTTATTTACTAGGGACGGGAAGATAGATGAGGAATTAGATAGACGAATAAATGAAGGTAAAAAGGTTATTGGTAGAGCAGGTCCCCTTATCAGAAGTAAAAATATATCAAATAAAGCTAAAATGGTAATACATAATTTTGTATTTGTACCGACTGTACTATACGGTAGCGAGAAATGGACTTATCAAGAAAAAGATAAGATTAAAATTTACGCATTTGACATGAGATTCATGCGCATAATATACGGGAAAACTCTGATGGACAAAGTAGGTAACGAGATAATTCTAAAAGAATGTGGTGCAGAAGAGACGCTAGTAGACACATGGGAAAGAAATCGGTTAAGATGGTTCGGACATGTTGAGAGAATGCCAAATGAACGACTAACGAAGCAAGCGTATCAAGGTAAAGTAAATGGCAACGTGCCCAGAGGTAGACCGCGGAAAGAATGGTTAGAATGTGTGAATGACACCCCACTTAGAAGAGACATAAGAAGTCACAGAAACAACAAGAGCCTGCATGAAAAAATGCATGGACATAAAAGAAGCTAGAGAAGTATGCCAGGACAGGAAAGTATGGCGGCAAATAGTTAATAAAAAGAGTGTCAG
>NC_046662.1:19528471-19554012 GCF_010883055.1 Belonocnema kinseyi | reverse complement strand
AAAATACCCTAAAAAATTCCTAATCATTTGAAATTTCTTGAAACTTTCTAAAGCTCTTAAAAATTCCTTGGCATCTTTTAAAGTACTCTAAAATATTTATAGTCCTTTGAAATCCCTTGAAAAACATTTTAAACCTCCTTAAAACTCCTTGGAAGTTTCAAAATATCCTAAAATCTTTCAAATGATTTGGAATACCGTCAAATTATTGAAAGCTATTAAAAATTCTGTGGAAACTCTTAAAATACCCTAAAATATTTCTAATCCTTTGAAATCCCTGCAGACATTTTGTAGCTGATGAAAATTCCTTGAAATTTGTAAAACTATTCTAAAATCTTTAAAATCTGTTCAAATTATGGAAATGTATTGAAAATTCATTGGAATCTTTTAAAATACCCTAAAATATTTATAATCCTTTGAAACATCTTGAAATTTTCAAAATACCCTAAAATCTGAAAAATCCTTTGGAATACTTTCAAATGATTGATATCTGTTAAAGATTCCTTCAAATCTTTAAAAATCATAAAAAAAATTAGATATAATTCTTTGAAATATTTTGAAATCCCTTGAAACTTTTAAAAGCTCCTGAAAGTTCCTTGCAATTTGTCAAAATACCTTCAAACTCTTGAAATCTCTTCAAATTATAGAAATGTATTAAAAACTCCTTGGAAACTTTTCAAATACCTTAATATATTTCTAATTCGTTGAAATCTTTTGAAATACCTTGAAGCTTTTTAAGACTCTTTAAAATTTCTTGAAAGATTTTAAAGTATCCTAAAAAATTTTTAATCCTTTAGGATACTTGCAAATTATTTAAAACAGTTAAAAATGGCTTGAAATCTTTTAAAATACAATTAAATATTCCAACTTCTTAGAAATCTCTTGAAACGTCTTTGGAATTTGATAAAATACCCTTGGACTCTGTAAAATTATTAAAAATCTCTTCAAATTGATAAAATATAAAAACTTTTTAAAATCATTTAAGATGCGCTAAAGGATATCAAAAAAGTTAAATAAAATTCAGAAATACATATAGACCTGTATTCAATAGTGAAATTAATTAAATCATAGGTTAATTTATTGAAAGAAAAATGAATAAAATGACTTCATTCTACAAAAGAGACTAAACTGTGATTTAGGAAAATAAAAATTGACTAAATGTGACTCTGCGACAACCCTGATATCTTTTTTTAAATTCCTGACTTTTCCCTGTTTTTTAGACGAATTTTCTACCCAAACGATTAATTTTCTACCAAAAAAACTCATTTTCAACAAATTATAAGAATTTTAATATAAAAAAGATCAATTGTCAACTAAAATTAGAATAGTTAAAATGCTAAACAAATAAAAGTTCAAACAAAAAAAAAAAGAATTTTCAAGAAAATAGTTTTTTCATTCAAAAAATTAAGTTCTTGAAAATAGAAGAATTAAATTTACAGTAAAAACGATCAATTAAAAAATTAATTCTCAAACCAAGACTAGAATAGTTTAATTTGGAGTTAGAAAAACAAATTTTAAACGATAAAAAAACGAGTATTCAGCAAAATTAAATTAAAAATAAAATAAAATTAAAATAAATTAAAATTAAATTTAAAACAAATATTTGAAGTTTCAACTTCAGAAGATAAATTTTGAACCAAACATATGCGAGTAAAATTTTCAGTTAAGACACATCATTTTCATCAAAATAATTAAATTTTGAACAAAAAAAAAGGGTTACAAACTAAAATGATTTAGCTAAGTATTGGAATTTTCAACCAAAAAGGATGAATTTTCACCAAAAAACGTGACTTTTGATATTTCAATCAAAAAGGATTTTAATTTTATACCAAAAATAGTTAAATTCAACCGAAACAGATGAATTTTCAACAAAATAGTTTGAACTCTTCTTCAAAAAAGATTAATTTTCAACTAGAGAGAGTAATTTTCTACCAAAAATGACCGATTTTCCACAAATTAATTAATTTTCACCTATTACAGATAAATTTTTTACTCAAAATAGATTAATTAAATTTTGCAGTAAAACACTCAATTTTTTATCAAATCTATGTAAATTGCCAAGGAAATAGTATAATTTTTAACTAAAAATATCAATTTTCTACTAAAATAGACGAATTTTTAACCAAGTACAAGAATTTTCAACTACGTATTTAATTTTTAATGGAATTTTTAACAAAAAGAGAAATCAGTCACCAAAAAGCTTTAATATTCTCCTGAAAATTCGAACTTTCAATAAAATGTATAAATTTTAAAAAATATATATAGTTAAAAAGATTAATTTTCAGCTAGAAAACGAAAATTGGAACTAAAAATAAGATTTTCGCACTAAAATAATGAATCATCACCAAATAAATGAATTATTAACAAAGTAGTTTCATGTCCAGCTAAATTTTTGAATTTTCAACCAAATAGGATGAATTCTCACCGAAAAACGTGATTTTTTATATTTCAACCAAAAAGGATTTTAATTTTATACCAAAAATAGTTAAATTCAACCAAAAAAGATGAATTTTTAATTAAATAGTTTGAACCCTCCATCAAAAGAAATTAATTTTTAACTAGAGAGAGTACTCTTCTGCCAAAAATGACCGATTTTCAACAAATTAATTAATTTTCACCTAAAACAGATAAATTTTTTACTCAAAATAGATTAAATAAATTTTGCAGCGAAAAACTCAATTTTTAATCAAATCTATGTAAAATGTCAACGAAATAGTATAATGTTTAACTAAAAAGATCAATTTTAAACCTTTTAGATGAATTTTCTAATAAAATCGACGAATTTTCAATCAAGTATTTAATTTTTTAATGGAATTTTTCACAAAAAGAGGAATCAGTCACCAAGAAGCTTTAATATTCTCCTGCAAATTCGAACTTTCAATAAAATATATATTTTTTTAGTTAAAAAGATTAATTATCAACTAAAAAACGAAATTTTGAATAAAAATAAGGTTTGTAAACTAAAATGACGAATCATCAGCCAAATAAATGAATTTTTAACCGAGTACTTACAGTTCCAGCAAAGTATTTGAATATCCAATAAAAAAAGAATCAATTCTCAAAGAAAAACGTGATATTTGGTAATTGCACCAAAAAGAATTTAAATTTTATACAAAAAATATTTTCAATTCAGTCAAAAAAGATGAATTTTCAACAAAATAGTTTTTTAACCCTCCATCAAAAGAGACTAATTTTTAAACAAACATTTGCGATTTTTACCCATAATCATAAAATTAAGTTGAAGTTTATTTTATCGAAAATTTCTCAACTCTATCAGATTTTCCCTGACATCCCCAGAGTTTCTGGCATTACCCAATAATCTGTATCAACTCTATAATTAAAAAAAAAAAATAAAATATATATATATATATATATATTTATTTTACTTTAGAATTTTTTGTAAAAATATAAGTATTGGTTATGATATATATATATATTTGTTTAAACAATAAATGCTTATTCTCAAAATAAATTCTTGGGTATTTAAGAACTTTAATCCTCAATCATGGAGATAAAGCTTGTTAATTTTTATGTCTATTTTACCTAAAGAACTCTCGGCCTGGTCGTTACTACACATTCTCGCAACATGATCGACACCTATCCTTTCTGCTTCTTCTGTCGCCAAAGTGTAAGTTAATGGAACAAATAACATGGTGGCTTCTCCGTTGACCAAGTCAATCACTGACTCGTACAATGAAACTGGAAGTTGCTGGAAGTAAAAAAGAATTTCAATTGTAACCCTTCCAGAATTTACAGACCAAAATTAATCTCAAAACAGGGAAAATAGGGCGATTTCTCATTACAAAAATAGGAGAATAAATTCTGTAAAATAAAATTAATGTGGATATTATATTTAGATTAATTTAAATAGCTTTTAATTTCTAACATTTCAAAAAAAATATTGTACTTTCAACAAAATAGATGATTTTTTAAATCAAATAGTCGAATTTTCAACTAAAAATGCAAAAGATCAATTTTAAGTTTGAATAATAATTTTTTAACAAAAATTATAAATCTTTAGGCAAAAAATTATTGTTTTAACAAAGTAGATCAACTTTCCACCAAGTAGTTGAACTTTTTTGAAAGAAGACAAATTTTTCAGACAAGAGAGAACAAAATTTCTATTATATTGACGCATTTTAAAGCCAATAAGAATTTCCTACAAATCAACAGTTGAATTTTCAAACCGAAAATATGAATGTTTAACAAAAAAAAGTTAATTTTCCACAAAATAAGATTAATTTTTAAGAAAATAGTTGACTTTTTAAGTTAAAAAGTTGAAGGTTTTTAAAAGCAGTTTCAAAAAACGAACAAGTTAATTTTAGATTAAACAGGTGCTTTTAGAATAAGATAATTAAACTTTCAAACAAAAAGGAGGAATTTAAAAAAACGAAATTTGAATTTTCAACCAACAACGATGAATTTTCAACCAAAGGGTTAGATTTTTCAACAAAAAGATTAAACTTTAATCATAAAAAGTTGTGTTTTTAAACAAATGGTTGAATCATCAAATAGACTAATTTTTCTGAAAATTAAAAATTTTAATCCAACAAGAAGAGTTTTCAACCAAGAACTTTTTTACCAAAAAGATGAATTGTCAATCTAAAAGAATGCATTTTCTACAACAACAACAAAAACGAATTTTTAACCAACCCGTTAAACTTTCGACCAACAAACATGATTTTTTAACAAATTATTACAAAATTTTTACAAAATAGTTAAATTTCTAACTAAAATGATGAACCTTCATCAAGAAAAAATTAATTTTTAACAAAGGAGTTCAAGTAATTAGTTTAATTAAAAAAAAAAAAAGAATAATTCTCAACGAAAAATGTTATAGTTGATATTTGAAGCAAACAATACTTTAATTTAAAATTTTAATGAAGTTGAATTCAACTAAAAAATACGACATTTTAACCAAATAGTTTAATCCTCAACCAAAACAGATTAATTTTTATTTAAAAAGTTGCACTTCTGAACAGAATGCGTCAAATTTCTACCAAAAGAGAAGAATCTTCAACCAAGGAAGATTTTTTATTCGGGAGAGAGTTGAATTTTCTACCCGAAAATACTCATTTTCAACGTAAAAGTGAAATAAATAAATTGGCGGTTCAAACATTTTTTGTTTAGTCAAAAAAAAAAAAGATTTTCCAACAAAATAATTAAATCTGCAAAGAAAGAGATGGATTTTTAAGTAACAAAATAAATTTTTACCAAATTACTTAAATTTTCAACCAAGTAGTTCAAGTTTCAATCAAGAAAATTAATTTTATACCAAAAAGAGGAATTTACGAAAAAATAAATGCATTTTCAAACAAATAATATAATGTTTAACTAAATTTTTCAGTTAAAGAAAATAATTTTCAAATTATACAAACTTAAAAAAAAATTCAACCAGGAAAGATTAATTTTTAATAAAAAATTTAGAAGTGGAATTTTCAACTAATAAAAATAGAATAGTTAAATTTTCAATTAAAAATTTAATTTATATCAAAAAAGATAAACTACTTTTTAATCAAATAGTTTAATCTTAACCCAATAAAATGAATTTTTAAACAAGAAAAAAAAAACAAATTTTACACAGAAAAAAAAAGAAAAACTAATTTTCAACAAAAAAAATAGGATTTTTTAATGAAAAAATTGATTAGTTGAATTTTCAAATAAAAACGATCAATATTTAACAAAAAATGGATTAGTTAAATTTTCAATCAAGAAAATTAATTTTCAAATAAAAAACACACATTTTCTACATAGATAAATACGCATGCAATGAGATGGATTTTCAATTAATAAAATTAATTTTTAACAAATTAGTTTAACTTTCAACTGACTGGTTCAATTTTTTATCAAGAAGATTTATCAATTTTTACCAACAAAATATGAATTTACAACAAAATACATAAATTTTCAACCAAATTGTGAAATTTTCAAAGAAAAACGATCAGTTTTCAACTAAAAATGGAAGTTAAATTTTCAGTTAAAGAATTTATATTTCAAACAAACAAAAAATGAATTTTCCAAAAAATAGTTAAACCTTCAATAAAAAATCAGTTTTACCTTCATCAAAAAAATTAAATTTTTAACTAAAAATGGATGATTTAGATCTTCAGTTTAAAAATTTAATTTTAGACCGAAAAAACTAATTTTCAACAAAGTATTTAAACTTTACCCAATAAAATAAATTTTTAATTAAGTAATTCAACTTTAGTAGTTGCATTTTTGACGAAAATTAGGAATTTTTAATGAACAAATTAATAGTTGAATTTTTTATTAAAAACTATCAATATTTAGCCAACAATGGATTAGTTAATTTTCAATTAGGAAAATTAATTTTCACCTAAAAAACAAGAATTTTCAACGTAGATAAATATTCAAGTAGAGATGAATTTTCAATCAATAAAATTAATTTATAACAAATTAGTTTAACTTTCAACCAACAAGTTGAATTTTTTATCAAGAAGATAAATCCTTTACCAAAAAAAGACAAATTTACAACGAATCCAAAGATTTTCAATCGAATAGTTGAATTTCAAGGAAAAAAGATCAATTTTCAAATAAAAATGGAAGTTAAATCAATTATTTTTCAAACAAACAAAAAACGAATTTTCCAAAAAATAGTTAAACCTCCAATTAAGATTTTTTTAAATAAAAATAGTTCTACTTTCAAAAAAAGTTGAATTTTCAGCTAAAATGGATTATTTAGACCTTAAGTATAAAAATGTTACTTTAAACCTAAAAAATAAAAAAAAAATTTCTACAAAATATTCAAAGTTCATCCAATAAAATTAATTTTTAATCAAGTAATTCAACTTTAGTAGTTGAATTTTTAACGCAAAATAGGAATTTTTAATGAAAAATTTATTAGTTGAAATTTCAATTAAAAACGATCAATATTTAGCCAACAATGGATTAGTTAATTTTCAATTAGGGAAGTTAATTTTCAACTAAAAAACATGAATTTTCAACGTAGATAAATATTGTAGCGGAGATGGATTTTGAATTAATAAAATTAATTTTTAACAAATTAGTTTAACTTTCAACCAAGTAGTTGACTTTTTTATCCAGTACATTAATTCTTTACAAAAAATACGAAATTACAAAAAAAAACACATATATTCTCAAAGAAAAAAGAATTGTTTTCAACCAAAAAATGGAAATTAAATTTTCAGTAAAAAAAAATTATTTTCAAACGAATAAAAAACGAATTTTTGCCAAAATAGTTCAATCTTCAAGCAATAAAATAAATTTTTAATAAAGCAGTTCTACTTTCATCAAAATAGATGAATTTTCTACCAAAAATGGAAGTTACATTTTCAGTTAAAAAAAATAACTTCTAATGAAAAAAAGAACCTAATTTTGAACAAAATAGTTTAAACTTTAACCAATAAAATAAATGATTAACAAAGTAATTGAACGTTAGTAATTAAATTTTTAATGAAGGATTTAATAGTTGAATTTTCAAAAAAAAAAAAAAAAAAAAAAAAAAAAAAAAACAGTTTAATGTTCAACCAACTAGTAGAATTTTTAATCAAAATGCATTAATTCTGAATCAAAAATTTAGCAGTAGATTTTTCACTTTAAAAAATTATCTTTCAACGGAAAATAGTTAGATTTTCTTATTGGGTTCTATTAACTCAGTTGGCATTTATAGGAACAAACCAGAAAAATGGGAAGTTTCTTGAGAAAAGTATTTTACAAAAGAGGAATTCTTTAAAAATAGGAAAAGAGGAGAATAGGGCAAAGAATGTGAAGTCTTTTGAATGATTTTGTAAGAAATAGTTGATAAAAAAAAAACTTACATCGGCATTTTTGGGTCTGGGATCTAATTTTAATACAACTGGACTTTCGTTGATCTCGCAGATTTGTTTGTGCACTCTAATATCTCTATCATTTGGCATGTCACCCGTTGTGTACCAACCAAGAAAGTCCATTTCACTGAAAACTTGTTTGAACTGTTCCTCTTTTGTATTGTAATAATCTCTATCAATTATAACGTCGTCGCCTATACAAGTAAAGAGCAATTCAAATGAATTCATGATCTCAATGTTGCGTCCTTTCTGCTTTCCAATTATAGCTCCATAGACTGAAATTAACATTGAAAAATGTCAGAATAATTTGGATCTTCCACTTTCAAGTGCAAATTTTTTAATCTGCTAATTCCTTGATAATATATTTATATAATTTATCAGAACTTTTATCTCACGTAAACAGGTTGTGTAATTAAATTCTAGACAAAAATTCAATTACATAGACGAATTTTTAATAAAATACATGAATTTTTAAAGAAAAAGTTCAACTTTCAACTAAAAAAGATCAATTTTGAACCAAAAGTGAAATAGTTCAGTTTACAGTTTAAAAAATTAATTTTAACGCCACGTGTGAACCTAAATTTTAGGACTTAAGTAAAAAGCATTAAGAAACGTTTTCTGGTCCTGAATTTGTATAATTATGAAACAAACAAAAATAAATAAATTTCTCAAATTTTCAACTTGATATCGCGTTTCGTGTAAACGTAAGTTACGTTTAAAAAAAATGTAACAATACTTTTTCAGGTTACGCTCACATGACCTTAAACCAAAAAAAAAAATAACTTTAAACAAAAACTTTCAATTTTCAACAAAAATAAAAAGAATTTTCAATACAATTCATGGTTTTTGAAAGAAAATTTTGTTTAAAAAAAATGTATAATTTTTTACCAAAAGAAAAACACGAATTTTTAACCAAGAAGATTAATTTTCCATTAAGAAAGGAGGATTTCTCATTAAATACATAAATTTTGAAATAAATATTTGAATTTTCCACTAAAAAAGATAAGTTTTCAACCGAATGTAGAATAGTTAAATTTTCATTTGAAAAATTATATCACAAAAAAATGAATTTTAAACAAAAAAGTGAATTTTCAATAAAAAAAATACGAATTTTCAATCAAATAAATGAATTATGAACCAAATATTTGAATTTTCGATTTAAAACTGTCATTTTTCGACCAAAAATCGGACAGTTACACTTTTGGTAAAAAAAATTAATTTAACCAAAAAAAAATATAAAATATTAACCAAAAATATTAATTTTCTTCGAAAAAATACGATTTCATAATAAAATACATGAAGTTTTGCAAATATATTTGAATTTTCAACTAAAAAAAGTGGTAAGTTTTCAACCGACAGTAGAATATTTAAATTTTCAGTTAAAAATGATATGTAATAAAAAATTGATTTTATACAAAATAGATAAATTTTTAATGAAAAATACGAATTTTCAATAAAAAAAATTAATTATGAACCAAATAGTTAGATTATCAATTTTAAAAGGTCAATTTTCAACCAAAAACTGAATAGTTACATTTTTGGTTAAAAAAATTATTTCGAACCAAGAAAATGATGAATTTTTAACCAAAAAAATTAATTTTCTACGAAAAAAGACGTATTTTTAATAAAATACATGAATTTTGAAACCAATAGTTCAATTTTCAACCGGAAATTGAATTATTATATTTTCAGTTAAACAAAAATATTTGACTTTTCCAATAGAAAAAGATAAGTTTTCCACCAAAAGTAGAATATTAGAATTTTCAGTTAAACTAAAATTATATTCAACCAAACAAAAATAAATTCTAAACAACGTAGTTAAATTTTCAATAAAATACATCCATTATGAACCAAATACTTTAATTTTCTATTAAAGATTAATTTTTTACGAAAAAGACAAATTTTCAATCAAATAAATGTGAATTTTTAAACCAATAGTTGGATTTTCAACTGAAAAGAATACATTTTCAACCATCAGTGAAATAAATAAATTTCCTTTAAAAAAAAACGGACTTTTATTAAGAAATATTTATGTTCTACAAAAAAATAGAATTTTCAATAAAATACATTTATTTTGAAATAAATAGTTGAATTTTCTATCCAAAAAGTCGAATTGTTAATAAAATACATGGATTTAAAAACAAATAGTCGAATTTGTATCTAAAGAAGATACATTTTAAGTCAAAAATGATAAACGTAAATAAATTTACAGTTAAAAAATTAGTTTTTAAATAAAAAAATGAATTTTCAACAAAAAAGTTCAATTTTTCACCAAAAAACGAATTTTTTATCCAAAAGGATGAATTTTGTCTAGAAAGATTAATTTTTACTTCAAAAAATGCAAACTACATTAAAATACATGGATTTTGCAGCAAATAGTTGAATTTTCAATTGAAAAAATATCAGTTTTGAACCAAAAGTGGAATAATTAAATTGTCAGTCAAAAGAATTTATATTTCACAACAAAAAAAGAATTTTAAAGAAAATAATTGAATGAAACAAATCATTTAATTTTCAATTTAAGAAAATAAATTTTCAACCAAAAATGGAAGTTAAATTTTCAGATTTAAAAAAAAAGAATTTTTAAACAAAAAGTAAAACTTTCAGCCCAAAAGGACGAATTATTAACTAAACAGTTGAATCTTGGACCAAAAAACAAAACCAGTTTTTAAATAAATTACATAATTTTTAACCGTACAAGATAAATTTAGAACCAAAATATAATAGTAGACTTTTTAATAGAAAAGACTAAACTTTAACCAAAAATAGATCAAGGGAATAAACAAGAAAAAAGTTCAGTTTGAGGTTAGTTACACCTCCTTCAATAATTGAGTTCTGATACACATCGAAAAGAAATTCCTGCATGCAGTCTAATGTCCCTGTGCCTTTTTTTAATTTAAATTTTTTTTAAGTAATTAATAATTGATGATGAATGACAGAAACCTGAAAATCTTACCGAGTTGGTCGGAACCTTCCTGTGCTCTTAACCTAGTCCAGTGTTCGCTAACGTTCATTATAACTAGAGGATGGAGGCTAATAGACACGGATCCAACTGTCCCCGAAGATGCCATAACTCGACATGCAGAATTAGTATTTGCCGAGGATGTTGCAGCTTTCTCAGCAGCAACTGGTGCAAGTTCCATCGGAGCATCCGTCGAAGGACCATTGTTTTCATCCACTTCCATTTCACTCGATTGTTGCTTGGATTCACTCATTTTTTTGACTTCCTACCTACTTAATTGTTATTTCCGACTAATAAACAAATCTTTTTAAAATCAGGACCGATAAACAGAAAAACACGAGAGCGCACGAAAAATCAGCTGAATGCTCTAAAGAGTTTGAAGATGATGAGAATCGAGAAATTATGACATCTCGATTTGCCGGTAACTACAAGAAAATCACCAGATTCTAGGGAATTTCTCTTTGAATATAGTATTTTTACTTCAACCAGGCGCTACCTTCACTTTGTTAAGCGCTGAGAGGGAAACAGTGGTACCAATTGCATGGAACAAAACTTTATTTTTGAAATGTCTCCGTAATTAATTATGATTATTGTCATTTTATTATTTTATTAAATAGCTCTTTAAAAACAAAAACTATTTTTTAAGTACACTTTCATAGAAAAATTCAGTTTTTAGGATAGTATTCTCAAAATAGGGCAAAATGGATTTTACTAGTTGCTAGGTTGCCCTAGCTGGTGTCGTTGAAATTCCGCGAAAAATTCAAATTGGATGAAAGAAAAATTGCTTCTTTTATATAAGTCAATAATAAATATTGACAGTTTTTTTCATAAACCAAGTCAAAAGTGTCAGTCGTTAAATAAGAAAATTAAAAATGTAATATTTTGAGTAGAAGCAAAGATATCTGGTAGAAATTCGCAAACGTTTTATATTTTTTGTTTTGTACAAAATTCAACTGCTTCGTTGAAATAGTTTCTTAGAAATTCATTTTATTGTTTGCAGATTCTTCTCTTTATTTGAAAAATTAAACCATTTCGTTAAAAATGGGTTTCTTGTTGTTAAAAATTAATTTTTTTTTCACTGAATATTTGAATACTCCGTTAATAGTCAACATTTGATCTTTTTTATCTGAAAATTCTACTAATGTGTTAAAAATTTATCTTTCTTGGAGAAAATTTAACTTCTTGGTTATGAATTCATGTTTCTGGCTAAAAAGTTTAATATTTGGTTGCAAATTAATTTTTTCCCTAATTAAAAATTAATTTTTTTCAATTGAAAGTTGAAATTTTTCACTTTTGGTTGAAAACTTGTCTTATTTAATTGAAAATTCCACTATTTTTTTCATGATTTATGTATTTATTGCACAATTTTTGTTTAAAATATAACTGTTCTGTTTAAAATTCATGGTTTTAAATTAATTTTTTCAGCTTTCTCAACTTCAATTACATTTTTTTCAATTAAAAGTTTAACTATTTTATTTTTGTTGAAAATTTACCCTTATTAATTTGAAACGTCAATACTACCCGAATTAGCTATCACAAAAAATTTAATTGGGCACATTTCAACATTTAATCCTTTTTTAGTTAAAAATTCATCTTCTTTGGTTAAAATTTAAACTGTTTCATTGTAAATTCATGTATTTTGTTGAAAATTCAACTTTTTATTAGAAAATTATTCTTAGTTGAACAATCATGATTTTGGTTGAAAAAATAAATTTGTTGAAAATGAATTTTTTAACTGAAAATTGAACTACACTTTTAGTTGAAAATTATTTTTTTCAGTAGAAGCTTTACCTTTTTGTTTTGAAATTCATATATTTTATTGAAAATTTGTCTTCTTGTTAGAACACTTATCTGTCTGTTGAAAATATTTTTTTTTTCAACTGCAAATTTAACAAGTCCACTTTTGGTTCGAAATGTATCATTTTAGTTGAAAATTCAATTATTTCTTTAGGTTTCCATTTTTATATATGTAATTAAAAATTTATCCTTTTTAGTAAAAAATACTTCTTCTTGGATAAAATTAATTTTTGTTTATAAATTAATTTAACACCACATATTTTGGTTAAAATCAATACCTTCTGATTAGGATGAGAATGTAGAAATGAACTCTCGCTTTCAGTCAAGTGTCAGGGGTTGCCTTCAAATAACCTTGGACTGATTTGGTGGGATCGAAGCGTAAACAGTGAGGGCCGCCTGACTCGTTTCCAATTGGAATATATACATAATGACGTAGCCCCTCTCGCCCTACTCCCCTGAGAAACTGCCTGAGCCAGCAGTTCTAGGAAGGCTGAGAACGGGGTGAATGAAAGCGAGAGTTTGGTGTATGTCAAAAAGTTCACATTATGAACAAAGTTAAGTGCAAAACATGAGATACATGACGAGAATGTTCTGTTAAAACCAAAGGAGCTTTAACAAAAGAGAAATCACAATCACCACGATATTAACGATCAGATGAATCGTTTGCAAATCACTCTAAATTCTTCATTATTTGGATCTCCTAAATTTACTCAATTCAATGGATTGTATTTTGAATTTTTAGTTTCCTAGCCCGAGGCAGAAACCCTTATAGTTTTGATCAGGCCCAAAACTGACATAGGACCCAAAATTGTTTTAAATTAACATAATTTGTATTCAGTTTGCTTTAATTGTTTACAATAAACTTGAATTATTATGAACTTTATCAAATTCTTCGTATTTCTCTTAAAGTCCTTTAAATTTACTCAAATTTTACTGAAATTAATGGCATTCTTGAGATTTTTTGATTTTTTTTCAAACTTACTTGAATTCTTTCAAATTTAACTCGAATTGTTTTACAGTCTTATTTTATCCTGAATTTAAAAAAGTTCGCGTGGGATTCTTATAAATTTCACCGAATTCTTTTAAATTCTGACTCATTCCTAATAATAATAAATAAAAAATGTAAAAATTTGAATTTGTTTTATGACATTTATAAAAGATTCTATATTAGAAAATGTTAAAAGATTGGAACTGTCTTCCTTAAATAACAATGGTCAAGGAAAATAAAAAATTAATCATGGAAAGATCTGGGAAAAATCAGGGAGTTTTTTAATTTGTGGCCACCCTGTATTAAATAAAGATAACGCGTTCATTCTAATAAAAATCCAATCTTATTAAATACCCTATTTGCAGTGGAAATATTTGGTCAAGGGAGATGCATATTCACAGGAAAAAAGGAATACTTTAAAATGATACAACCTAAGTTCAGAAATGTAATTAAAATGCAGGTTTGAAAATGATATCTTTTTAATATCTGATGAATATTTGCTTAAATCAATTCCATCTCTGCATTTTGTTACATTTCTGAATTAAAGCTGTAACATTTTTCAGGATTCTACTTTACTGTATTTGATATAATAGAGTGTAGAAGCCATAATTTTATAAATATTTTGAATTGTAAGATATTTTATAAACCTTTTGAATTTGTTTCAATGAGTCATTTTTAACTATTTAAACAAATAAAAGTTGTTTTAATGATTTTTTAAAATTCTTCTTCTCATTAAAAATGATTAATATTTCTTTCGTGGAAAATCTATTAAATTTTGTTGAATAATTTTCAATTGTTTAAACAAATTCCATTTGTTGAAATAATTTTTTTTTTAAATTTGTTTTTTATATAATTTATTACTGTTGGTATATATGGTATATGTTTTTTATAGTTATTTATAAGCCAATAGGTTTACTCGAAAGTCTCGAAGATGTCTTGCAGGAGAAATATTTTTGGATTTCGTTTCAAAACGTATTCGAATATTAGATGTTCCTGTTAAGAATTAAGATATAATTGCTGAAATAAATCAGTAATATTTACAAATTTTGTGGAAAAATTATTGTTCATACAAACAAAAGTTTTTTGAAAATAAATAAAAATTGGTTGTTCATAAAATTGAAAAATATTTTAAAATAAATGTATGTCATTAACTATAATAAACTGCCAGTTCGACGAATTTATAGAAGGAAAAAACTTTCTTAAATAAATGGAACTTTTTACATAATCAACAGTTGATTAACCAATATTGATAAATAATCCACTAGACCAACAGTAATAATATTTAATACAAAAAAGAGTTCGATACAATTATTTAAAAAAATAGAATTATAGGCGTGACTCACTCGATGGGGGAAAGTAGTAGTGTGTGGAAGGGATAGAGAATTTTCAGATTGATCTATAATTCTCGTTTTATTTATGTAAATAACACGATTGTTCCGCAACACTGCTCCGACCCAAATTGCTGATCAATCTCTCTAGCAATCACCCCAAGTGAAGATCCTAAGAAGATTTAATTTGAATAATGCTAGAAAAATTGCTGTTTCTTCCCAAATATTCAACCATTTGTCTACTTTTCACTTGGAGTGACTTAATAACTAATTCGATTTGGTAAAAGACAAAGAATGAAATAATTAGTAGTAGGTCGGAAAAAATAATTCAAAAAAATAAAAAGATTGTTCAAAATATTATTCTCTCTAATGTTTATTTATATATAATAATAAATTGTTTAAACAACTATTTTTCTTAACTCGCATCAATTATTACCTCACTAAGTGAAAAGTGGAAAAGAAGTTAAAAATCCCAGTAAACAATGAACAATAATCATCAACAAAAAGTTGAAAATTTAAGAAAAAATCTCCATTTTGTAGCATTATTCAAAGATAATAATCTAATCAATAATAATAAAGTGTTTTAACAATTATGTTTTTAACATGAATCAAGTATTACCTCACTCTAATTGATAATTGGACAAAAGTTGGAAATTTAAAAAAAACGCGACTTTCTATCTCTATTATAAGGAAAAATCCTAAACAAAATAATAAATTGTTTTTTATTGTTTTAATTTTTTTAGAAACAATTTGTATTTTTTTGAAACGCAAAAAAAATCATAATTAGGTTTAAAAATTCGCAAACCCCATTTTTTAACTCATGGCGTTTTTTGAGACACTATGGAACAGAATTATGGGGGTGGTTTTCAAAAATTAATAATTTATGTTGAGAATTCAAAAATTTCATTGAAAATATTTTTTTAAAATTTATTTTCTTAAACTGAAAATTTAACTATCCTGTTTTAGTTGAAAATTCGTCTATCTGGCTCGAAAAATTACATATGTTGGTAAAAATTTTAACTATTTGGTTAAAACTTCACTTTTATATTGAGAATTCAACAATTTGATTAAAAATATTATTTTTGTTGTTGTTGATATTTTTTTTTTTTTACTGAAAATTGAAGTATTCTTTCTTTTTTTCTTGAAAATTAAACTATTTTGGTAGGAAGTTCACCTATTTGGTTAAAAATTAAAGTTTTTTGTTGAGAATTCAACAGTTTGATTGAAAATATTTTTTTCCCGAAAGCTACTTTTTTTTTAACTGAAAATTTAACTATTCTATTTTTATTTGAAAATTCATTCTTTTTGTTTAAAAATCCATCTTTCTGGACTGAAAATTTAACTATTTTGTTTTGTGTAAAAAGTTCAACTATTTAGTAAAAAATTTAATTTTTTGTTCATAATTTAACAATTTGATAGAAAAAGTATTTTTTTTGTTGACATTATTTTTTCTAACTGAAAAATTTAACTATTCTATTTTTGGTTATAAATTAATCTTTTTTTGTTGAAATTTGAACTATTTTGGTAGAGAGTTCAACCATTTGGTTGAAAATTAAACTTTTTGTTGAGTATTCAACAAATGAGGTTGTAAACTCTGACAAGAGGAAAGCCGGCCTGGTGGAATGGTGTCTACTTGTAACTCCGCTGCTGTCGGGTTCCAATCTTTTGACTAAACAATTTTGTACATCATATACAAATTAAAATTATTACTATTATTTATTTTAAATAATTATAAATTAATTATTAATCAATAATTAATAATAATTATTTAAAATGTAAGAAATTTAAATTAGATTAAAATCCAAATTAAAAATCCTATTTAACGTCTAATAATCAAATTGATGCAAACTCCTGTTAAAAACAAGAATCCAACGACCAAATTTGGAGCACAACGAATAAACAAAAACAAAAAATTCTATTGTAATCTGAAAAAAAAATGTCGGACAAAAATAAAGAAAGAGGAAAGAAAAATGAGAAGGCATTCAACCACATCCCCTTCCTTCTTTTTTTCTTTCTTTCGTCTTTTTTATTTTTATTATCATCCAATTACAATAAAATAACATTAAAAATGCAAATTAAAAATAAATAAAATTGTATTACCAACTTTTCGGTACTCGTACAGTACCCTTATCAAGGCAAGAAAAATTTAAATGGTAGAAATTGACAGCACCCACGAATAGGTACTCTCTCTTTGATACCTGAGAATCGATAATAATAATTAAATTAATTAATTGAATAATAATTATTTGTTATTATTTATTGGTACTTATTATTATGAAAATTTATATTACAAATTATTGATAATTATTAATCAATCCATTTCTTCAATTCCTTCAGTGTATGCTCTTGGTAACACGTGGGTGTTTTTGATGTGACCAAATCATGACGATTGACGAAAATTCTGCTGGTTCTAGTGGACAAACGTAAACAAAATTTCTATCCAAAAGATTCGAAGCCCACAACAGCAAAGTCACAAGGAGAATACCGCAATTTTCAAAAATTAATATTTTCAAGCCTGGGCTCCATCATCGAATGAAATTCGATAATCTTTCGAATTATGCTCACGCGGATAAGCTGATACAGCCTGAACAGTAGCCTGTTCTGGAAAAATACAGGATAAAAATACTATCCACAGAAGATACTGAATGAATAATAAAATTTAATTATCTAAGTTTCAATTAACAGTGAGAAGTGTTTACATTTTCAAGATAATTTATATGAATTTTCTATGATACAATACTTCATTACAAGTTTTTGTTTGAACAGAAATAAGACCAAGGATGAATCACTTTGAGATATCACTACAATATGATCCAAGATCCAGAGGTTCTAGCATTGCGGACTATGATCGGTAGACATTAGTTGTTGGTGGTAATGATAGTTATTGGGGTCATAATAAAGGGTTGGGTAAGATAACAGCGTATGAGCTGATGAGAGTAGGATGTTGGAGAATGAGGACGAAATGGTCCAGCTCGAATGAGTTGAGCCTGCTCAGCCTTTTGAGTCTCTCGACGCTGTTTTTGCAAACTCTATTAGTAACCCTTGTATATGGAATATAATTTTCCATAATTTCGAAATGGTAGACCTCGCAGAAAGTTAAAATTTTTATACTTATAATAAGGTAAATAAGGTTGTAGACCTCGGAAACTAACTAAACCATATCCTGGAACCTCTCGACGATGTTTTTGAAAAGTCTCCGGATAAGCAAGACCTGTGGGTTTAAACGTATCAACCGGGAAAGATTGTTGATCACGTAGAGGTTGAGCTAGAGCGGATGGTTCAGAAAGAGATTGTTGGCCAGATTGAGTTCGAGCTAGAGGGAATGGTGCAGAAGGAGATTGTAGACCAAGTCGAGTTTGAGCGAGAGGGAATGGTGGAGAAAGAGGTTGCTGACCAGGTGGTGTTTTAGCTAGAGGGAATGATGCAGAGAGAGATTGTTGACCAGGTTGAGTTTGAGGTTGAGAGAATGGTTGAGAGAGAGCTTGTTGACCACGTTTTGGTTGCATATTCATGTTGCCGCTTCCAACGTTTCGAGAGGAGCTTAAATCTGTAAAATAAATAGAAATTCATGAATTTATGAGGATTAAAAATCAATAAAAACAATTTAACATCAACAACCGCCGGGTTTCGCTGGGAGCGACCCGAGGACTACCGCCTTCTGCATTTTTCCCGCAAGCGTTTTCGCATATTGTTGACACGCAGAGATGCTTTTCAGGCTATTAACGAGTCAAAGCTTGGCACCTCCAAGAGCGCCGATGATAAGGAGAATTCAAAAGAAGAAAAAAGTTTTCTAAAAATTTCTGTAAAAATTTAGAAGATTATAAGTCAATTTTTTACATTTTTAATGATTTTTCAAAATTTTAAGAAAAAATCGAGCCAGTTAAAAATATTTTGGATTCCTTCATCTTTTAAAAATACTCGAATAAAAAGACTCAAGAATCTTATAAAAATGATATCAATATAAATATAAAAACAAACTGATAAAACTTACTTTCTTGTTCTCAATTCTGAGAATTTAATCAATATTTATATTAAGTAACTACAATGTTTTATTTATTTCTAGAGAATATTTCGTCTTAACAAAACGTTATTTTTTATTTAGATAACGTCTATTATGTTTTAAACATAATACAAAAAATGTTACGTAGCGGCGCGGCGGAGAGGGGAGGGCAGCGCCGGATTAACATTTTTCGGGGCCTAGGGCTAAACCTCGAAGGGGCCCTCTTAAGGGCAGAGAAAGTCCCAATTTTGCTGTAACGTACGAAATTTTCTGGGGTCACGGGCCCATCGGCCCCCTGGGGCCTGGGGCAACAGCCCCACCGTTTAAAAGATTTACGTTTTCTTTTTTACAAATTACAAAGAATTTTCAACAGCTTAAAAAGTTTCAAGAGACTTCAAAGGATTCTAAACGTTTTAGTTTTTTTTAAACCTAAAATTTGGTAATATATTTTAATGATTTAAAGGTATAGTAAAGTATTTTAAAGGTATAAAGATATTTTTTAAACTTCCAAGGAATTTAAAACGATTTCAAAGGATTGGAAATTTTCTTGGGTTTTTTTAAAAAAATATTTCATTGCATTTTTAATATATTTCTATAATTAAAAGGTATTGTAAGGATATCAAAAGTTTCCAAGAAATGTTTGATTGATTTCATTAGTTTGAAGATATTTTGAAGCACTTTAAAAATGTTAGGGTATTTTTAAAACCCTCCAGAAATTTTTAACAGCTATTTTAAGGTTTAAGGAATTTTAAATAGATATGAATCATTTTAACGGATTTTAAAGGGATTTTATAGGGTTTTTAGGGTTTTGAGGGTTATTTTTATAGTTTCGAAGGAATTTTGAAGAGTCTTTAAAGTTTTAAAGGATTTGAAATGGTTTAAAATAGTGCAGGGCAGGTTAAAAGATTCCAAGAAATTTTTAATAGATTTCATTAATTAAAAAGTATTCTAAAATATTTTAAAGATATTGGAATATTTCTTAGCGTCCAATCAATTTTTGAGAGCTTAAGAAGTTTCAAGAGATTTCGAAGAATCTGAAATATTTAAAGGGCATTTAAAAAGATTTCAAAGGATTTGAAATATGGTAGGGTATTTTGAAAGGTTTTAAGACATTTTGTAGAGATTTAACACATTTAAGGGGTTTCCAAAGATTTTAATGATTGCATGGTATTTAGAATGTTAATATGGTTTTAAAGAATTTCCTATCATTTCGGAACATTTGAAACGACTTTGGAGGACCTGTAAGGTTATATGATATTTTCAAAGATTCCAAGGGATTGTATAAGATTTCCGAGAATTTCAATGATTTTAAGTTAATTTAAAGGCTCTGGCGGTAATTAAAAAAATATGAATTTAAAAAACCCTACGAAGCCCTTTTTTATAGGCGGCCGACGCCTACTTCAACTAATTTTTGTTTAATTTATCCTGAAGTAATTGAAACTCTATTTAATCAAATTCCTTTGAATTGCTGTAAAATTTCCTAAGCTCATTTCGATCTTACTGAATTCAATTAATTGTTGATATTTAGGAATTGTTTTTCAATTTAAATGTATTGTTATTAAGTACCTTTAATTGTATATAATTAACTTAAATTTTTATGATGATTATCAAACTCTTTGCACTTTGCTTAAATTCCTCTAAATTCTGTACTATTTTACTGAAATAAATGTAATTTTTTTTTCAAATTTTTATGACCTTCTTCTGTATTAACATGTAGATAAACTGTCCCTTCTGAATTCCCTTATTGATTAAATCCCCTATATGCAGCTCAAACATTTGGCGACTGGAGAGGAAAACTGCAAAAAACCTTCCCCAATGAAGGTTACTAATTAAGTTTAGATGTAGAAATTCATAGGAGAAAAGCATACTTTAAAATCATAAGCCCTAAATTTTGAAATGTAATTAAAATTCAAAGATAAAAATGAGGCATTAAGAAAAAATGTTCCCATCTAAATGTAAGGAAACCTATGAATTATGAAATTCGGATATTGGGATCTTCTTCTTTTCTGAAAAATTTTTGCTGAACTAAATATAAATAAAACTTGCCAAATAAATAACAAGATATAAGTTTTAAAATATAAAATATAAAAATGATAAAATATGATATAAGAATATAAAAGTTTGTACAAATAAACTTACCAACAGTGTTGAGGAAAACCATAAAAGCTAGAAATACGGTCCACATTTTGGCTACAGTAAAAAAAAATTTTTTTTTAACTTTACGAATGCAAATGATAAATTCCAAGGAGACTACTCGCTTATATTAGGTATTTCCGGTTGAGTGGGGGAAATCCAAGATACTTGCATGCCAAGGGGCAAGCAGTAATACCAATTGCATGAGACAAAACTTTATATTTTTCACAACTTGGAAAAAAATGATTTCTCGCGAGACCTGTATTTGAATATTATTTTTTTATTTTTCTAAAGATATTCAATTAAATAATAAATTCGATAATATTTTTGTAACAATCATATTATTTAATTAAACAGCCTTAATAAATAGAAAATAATACCCAAATACACTTTTCCATGCTGTGAAACAAAAGTTTTAGCCCATGCAAATAGTATTACTACTACGCCATCGGCATGCAAATAAGTTGACAGCATAAGTTACAACTTGAGATACTTTTAGGACAATCTATTAAATTTTTTGTAATTTTTTAATTTCTGTGCCCTTCATATCTTTGTTTTTGTTTTTCTCAAAAATATGTATTTTATATTGGTATTCCAAAATAATGCGAATATCGAGCATACACGGAAGCGCTAAAATTTCTAAATTTCACAATATTTCTGCATGAATCTGATGGAATTCAATCGACATTAAATGACAAAACATATAGAATGATTTTCAGAATTTAAGACTGAAATACTTGTTGACAAACTGTGTTCAACAGGACTGCGGATTTTTTGTTTGATCAGCAATTTGCACTTCAGAATGAACCGCTTTTTGTTATAACGGTTATAACAGGTCAAAGTCATTACCATCTACATCAAAAATCATACCTGTTGCAATTTGAGTTCAAATCAAGATTTGGGGTAACCGGATACCCACCTTTCTTTTTTAATTTTTTAATTCGTAAAAGGTAAACTGCATCAAGGTATTAGGTGACTTATAAGTCAAATTCAGGAAATCCCAAGTTATATTTTTAAGCGCATAATATTATTTAACAATCCCCGAAAACCACCCTAACACTTTTACCTAAACTAATAACCAAGTGTCTCTCAACAAAACACTTTTTAAAATTTTCAATTTTGAAGGATCACATAAATCACCTTTACAGAACCCCAAGTTGTATTAATAACCTCATGATAATATTCAACAACCCCTGATACCCACTCTTATCGGTTTTAACGAAAACATTCCAAATTTTTTCTTTCAAAACACTCGAAAAAATTTAATAATTTGAAATAATCACACAAGTCAACTTCAAAAACCCTAAATCTATATTCTCAATCCCCTTATAATATTTAACAACCCTCAAAAAACACCCTTATCACTTTTGCCTGAACAAATCCCAAGTGTCACTCGGCAAAACACAGAAAAATAGAAAAATTCGAAATAATAATACAAACCAACTTTGGAGAATCTCGAGTTATAATTTAAACCCATAATAATATTCGGCAACCTCCGGAAAAAAACACCTACCACTTTTGCCTGAACAAGTCCCAAGTGTCTCCTGGTAAAACACAGAAAAGCTAAAAAATTTGGAATAATAATACAAATCACATTCGTAGAAACTCGGGTTATATTTTAAACCAATAATAATAATCGGCAACCTCCAAAAAACCACCCCAACATATTTACCTGCACGAATCCCCTTGTGCCTTCACGCAAAACACTAAGAAAAATTTTAATTTGAAATAATCACCAAGCTACCTGCACACGTGAACATTATTTTCTACCATTTCTAACCAACGTTCAACGTTAGTACTCTCGCCTAAAACTCTCCTTTAAACTATAAAGGACTCGCCTTTTCATAATTTAAACTCCCAAAAAGCCTGCCCTTTCCCTCAATTAATATAAAATCGATTGCTTTATATTTTTGGACATAACGTTGTGGTCAGTGAATTAGCAAATACGTGAATATAGGAAAATTGTGCTTCGCAGGTTGTTTATTCCTCAAAAATAAAACACATTATTACAAATTTTTATCATTTCTGATCGTTTATCATACATTTATTGAACGCTTTAACACAGGAACATTAAAATTAGATACTCTTCGTATTATTTCGAAACCTTTTTATGCTATATCACAAATCTAATAACTTTTTCTTGCCAGATTATTACTTATTAAGGATTTTCACTATTTTGTATTATTCTAGTAGTATTATGTGTCTATTTTAAAAGAAAACTGCTCTAAATAATGATAATCAATTGTTTATAAAATGTTTTGAATTATCTCATTATCATAAAAAATAGTCCAGGCATCTGACACTTTTACATCGTATTAAGTAGGTAATGCGCGTTTTTTGCTCAAACGGTTTATTAAGGGGTCCTGATTGAATTTATAAGTTTTCTAGAAATAACACCCGTGCGTTCCGGAGATATTTTTGAAAAAAGTTCCAAAAATCGTGTTTGCGTAGACTGACCCGTCCCATTGCATTTTAGAGCAAAATGTCCAACACCAAATTTAAACTAGAGGAAATTCTGAAAAAATTGAAGCCAAAAAATCCCTTTATCTTCATTAGGTGCCGAGTTTTGGTCCTTCAAAGAACCCGAAATTTTTGGAAAAAAGACGATAAAAACCCAATTCTGAAGTTTTTATCTGTTCTTTGGAACCTGTTAATTTTACCAAGAAAATTCAAAAGTTAAATTGAAGTAGATACAATTTCGAGTAATTCCAAAAAATAATGCAATGATCTAGCGCCAATAGGTCATAAGTTATAACGTCAAAAAGATGACCGCTTTTGACTTATTTTTAGGGCAAATTACTCGTGTTCAGTTTTTAAAAAATACTTCGTTCCCCGTGAAGCTACAAAATTGGTTCAAGAGAAAAAGTTTCAGGGCAAAAAAATCTGCGTTAATCTAAAAAATAATATAATCTTCTAGTCTTTACAGATCAAGAGTTCAACTTTGTGAGACTATAACTTATGGCCTATTAACGCTAGATCATTGCATTTTTTTATAATTACTCGAAGTTGCGTCTATTTCAATTAAACTTTTAAAAATTTTTTCATAAGATCAACAGGTTCCAAAGTACAGATACAAACTTCAGAATTGGATTTTTTCGCCTCTTTTTTTTTTAATCCGGGTTCTTTAAAGGAACATGCTCGGTACCCATTGAAGATAGAAGGTTTTTTTCGCCCACAAATTTTTCAGAGTTTCCTTTAGTTTAATTTTGGTGTTCAACATTTTGGTCTAAAATGCAATAGGATGGGATAGTCTACGCAAACACAATTTTTGGAACTTTTTTCCAAAATATCTCGAGGTCGCACGGGTGTATTTTGTAGAAAACTTTGAATTTTATTCTGGATCCCTTAATCTACCATTTTAGCAAAAAAAAACGCGCATTACCTACTGTAAAAAGATCTTTTTTCGTACGAGATGCCTGGAATAAAAGTATTATTTCATATATTAGAAACAATTTTGACTGAAACAAACAGCAAAAAATCAAAATTAGCGCTACAATCTCGCAAAACCCTTTTTTTTCTTAAGGGTTTTTTTAAACATAATAAAATAGGTTTATGACGATATGGGATAAACATCTTAAGCTTGATGGGGTTTGTGGAACTTCTAAATATCAAATTTGGGAACACGAGAATTTGGTAATTAAAAAAAAACTTAGATCACCCCATTTCTCATTCAAATACATATCTGAATTTTTTAAATCGATATCTCGAATAGTTTTCGAGATATCGAAGGCACTCCTGTGATGGGTCACAGAAATAATGTAATATCACACCCTTGCCCCTTTTCCAACGCACCGTGGGGTGGGGGGGGGAGGCACCCCTGTGACTGCTCATAGAAATAATGTAAGATCACACCCCTGTCCCTTTTCCCTTATAGGAATCCAAATTAAAACTCCTTTTTCTCACACAAAAATCGCCTGTCGGAATAAACTTATGAAATCATGTACATTAAAAAAAAAGTTTAAAAAATCAATAAATCGAAAACTATTCGAGATATCGATTTAAAACTTTCAGATTCATGTTTCTCGCTAAAAATACTATAGGAAACCGCATTAAAACGTTGTCGCCATGGATATCGTGATCTTGCTAATTTTAGAATTGATTGAATAACTTAACATTTCAATATGTCAGTAATTGTTTTAAATAAAATATTTTTAATATAATATTCAGTTTGATCTAATAAATCAGAGAACGATCTACACAGTCCGAAACAATTTAGGAGACTGAACCCTTTTCATTGAAAATGTCAAAATAAAGACACCAGTCGATTTGTTTACATTCTGTATTAATAAAAAGAAAGAATAAAAAAAAAGAGTGGAACAAGCAGCGAAACGCAAATTTTCCTATTTTCAGCTATTTGCTAATTCACTCAAAACAACGAAATGATCAAAAATATAAAGCAGTCGACTTTCTATTAATTGGGGGAGAGCGCAGGAGTTTTTAATGATCAATTTTTTCTTTAATGAGTCCTTTATATCAGATGGTATAGACAAGGGGGTACTCAAGGGGAGGTTTTTTTGGTTTCAACACC
>NC_046662.1:19527921-19528461 GCF_010883055.1 Belonocnema kinseyi | reverse complement strand
CCCCACACGAAATGTGAAAAAAACTTCTTTCATTTGGCGAGAGTACTAAAGTTGAGAAACGCTTGAATCAGCTAACGATGTAATCGCAGACGGCGCGGCGTCGCGTGCTTTCTTACAATATGGATATTTCCTCAAATTTTCAATTAATAGATCTTAACATTTTAGAAATCTTCTTCCAACAGTAAGGAACAAATCTGTAACTGAAAGTTGTTTCAGCTTTAAAGTTCACTCCGAACTTTTTGTTGCAGAAGCTAAAAAAATGTTCTGGCCGTTAGGTTTCCATTTGCAATTAATTACGAGGGTGGATCAAATATAAACCGGAATTTTACAAATACTTTTCTTAGCCAATCGCAAGCACTCTCACAGTGTAGGTTCTTGTGATGTAGTGTATTATGAGTGGGTAAAACGCTTGGTGAGCTGTTTGACTCAGTCAATTCGTCAGTACAGCTATGAGTGAGCAACAGGTACCAGCGTCCGTTGCACAACGGGTTATAATAAAGTTTTTAACTAAAGAAGGCGTTAAACCGTGCGAAATTTTGA
>NC_046662.1:19503946-19527821 GCF_010883055.1 Belonocnema kinseyi | reverse complement strand
CCTCAAAGTTTCTACGAGCAAGGAATTAACAAGCTTCCAAACCACTGGAAAAAATGTGTAGAGCGTGAAGGAGACTATGTACAAAAATAATCAATAGTATTTTTGTATTGTTTTATAAATAAATATTAAAAAAGAATTCCGGTTAATATTTGATTCACCCTCGTATTATTAAACAAATGGAAATGGAAAAATTTCAATAGAAAAAATTTCCGTCTTGTCATTCTCTACAAGCCCATATTTATTTATTTTTAACTTTAAAATTTAGATATAATAAGACGTTTGGAGAATACTTTTTCGCGTTTTCTAGCGCGCGACCCAGTCTTTGATCCGGGCAATCAAATGGAGTTCAATCATGCTAGCACCTCCACAAATGAAATTCCCAAATTTCTATTTTATCACAACTTTGGCCTTTTTTGGACAGTATTGCCGATTTTGGGGCTCTTGAAAGCATTAACAAGCATTTTCTAAAAACCACCCATACTAAAAATCAAACTACCTCTTATGCAGAAACTTGAATACGGAAGAAACAAAGAATAATAGAATTTTGGGCTTACTTTAGGCTCAAGCTAGGACGAAAAAGCATTAAAAAACAACCCACATGTTAAAAAAACCACCCCCTTGCCAAAATTAAAATCTGCAAAAAACAAAAAACACCACATTTTGGGCTTATTTTGGGCTCTCGAATGCAAATACACACACACAGATTTTAAAAATCACCCCTATGTACAGAAAACCACCCCATTAGTAGAAACTTAAACCTAAAAAAAAAAAAAAATAGAAAGTAGTATTTAGCCTTTCTTGAGGTATTTTTGAAGAGTCCAAAAGTCATAGACACTGTAAAATCAAAAACACTGAAAAATTCTGAAAAGATTATTTTTAGCTAAAGTCACATCTGCCTGGTAACAATGTGGTGGTTTTTTTAGTTATCGGTTGAAGTCAGCATTTTTGAAAATCCCAAAAATCAGAGGCTCTAGTAACACTGCAAAATTCTGAAGATTATTTTTTGACCAATTCATATGTGCCTGGTAATAAGGGGCTGTTTTTGAAAGTTAAGAGTTGGAGCCCCAAAATCGGTGTCAGTATTTTTGAATAGCCAAAACTCAGACTAACACCGATTTTTAGGCTCCAACCCTTAACGTTAAAAAACAGCCTCTTTTTACCAGGTACATATGACTTTGTCAAAAAAATAGTTTTATTCCAAATTTTACAGTGTAAATAGGATGACTGATTTTTCGGCTCCTAAAAAATACTAACAGAGATTTTCGGGATCCATCCCTTAACGTTAAAAAATAGACCCTTATTACCAAGCATATATGACTTAGTCAAAAAATAAACTTTTTTTGAATTTTACAGTGTTACTAGAGTGTCTGATGTTTGGGCTTTTCAAAAATACTAACACAGATTTTTGGTCTCCAACCCTTAACGTTAAAAAACAGCCCCTTGTTAACACTTACCAGACACGTATGACTTTGTCAAAAAATAATCATCTTCAGAATTTTACACTGCAAATAGGATCACTGATTTATGGGCCCCTCCAAAATACTGACACCGATTTTTGTGCTTCAACATTTAACGTTTAAAAACAGCCCCTTGTTACCAGGCACATATAAATTTGTCAAAAAATAATCTTCAGAATTTTTCAGTGTTACTAGAGTTTCTGATTTTTGGGCTTTTCAAAAATACTAATACTGATTTTTGGGCTCCAATCCGTAACGTTAAAAAACAGCCCCTTATTACCAGGCATATATAACTTGGTCGAAAAATAATCTTCCGAATTTTGCAGTTTTACTAAAGTCTCTGATTTTTGGGTTTTTTAAAATACTGACACCGATTTTTGGGCTCCAATCCTTAACTTTAAAAAAGAGACCCTTATTACCAGGCACATATAACTTTGTCTAAAAATCATCTTGCAAATTTTGTAGTGAAAATAAGTTTAATGATTCTTGGGCTCTTCAAAAATACTGACAATGATTTTTAGGTTCCAACCCATAACGTTAAAAAACAGACCCTTATTACCAGGCACATATGTCTAGGTCAAAAAATAATCTTCAGAATTTTACAGTGTAAATAGGATAACTTATTTTTGGGTTCTTCAAAAATACTGACACATATTGGTTATCACACAGATGGGACTTTTAAAAAAATAATCATTTAAAAAATGTTAAAGTGTAAATAATTTCAATGATTTTTGGACTCTTCAAAAATACCAACACGGATTTTTTGGTTGTCACCCTTAACGTCTAAAAGCAACCCCTCTGTACACTGACAGTATTTTTGGGTTAATGGAAAATTCGAATTCATGTTTTTAGAGAGGGGTTTGATTTTTTATATGAAGTGGTAATTTTTGCAATAGAAATTTAAGTATTGGAGAGCCTAAGAAGGGCCAAATATACTATTTTTTTCAATTCTTATATAGCAGAGGTGCTGACTTGTTTCAAGCCAGCACATCCATTCAAAATTTGAATTTTCATGAAAAGTAGTGGATCCGAAAAATCGACAATACAGCTCGGAAAACCCCAAAAAAGCCCAAAATTCTGATGTAAAAAAATTTGGGAATTTGGGAGTTATTGCTAGTAGAACGAACATAAGCATCGTGCCCAAGCATTTCGTTTTCAAAATTCCCTGATTTTTCCTTGACCAATTTTTCATTTTCCTTGACCAATAATATTCAAATACCAGCATTTAATTATTGTAATACTTTTAACATAAAGTCTTTCATAAACGGAATAAAGTAAGGCAGTAATTCAGACACAAATTTAAAATTGTCAAATTTATTAATTTATTTTAAACAGAAGAATGTCTCTTCTACTGCAAAGATAGCTTTGTAACAAAATAATTGAATTTTCAGCCAAATAATTAAATTTTTAGCACTATAGCTGAATTTTCAACCGAAAAATATAAAATTTCCAAGAAAAAAGTGTCATAGTTTATATTTCAATAAAAAGTATGATATTTATACATACAAGAAAAAGAATTTCAAAAATAAAAATACGAATTTTCAAAAAAAAAAATATTTTTAACTCAAGAAAGAAAGAAAAGTTTATTTAAATTGTTGGACCTTCAAACAAAAAGACAAATTTTCTTTACAGATATTCAACTTTTCAAACAAGAAATATGACTTCAGAAAAAAAAAATTTTTAATTAAAAAAATTAAGTTGCAAAAAAATAACTAAACCTTCAACCAAACAGATGAATTTTCATCCAAAAATATAATCTTGAGAAAAAAAAGATTTCCTAACAAATTGATTCCACCAAATCTTTCAAACCAAACACAGTAAAACCCTCCAATAGCCCTTCCTTCTATAGGCCTTCCGAGAATTGACGCCGTGCTGCAGGTAGATGTAACAGGAACTGCGCGGAGTACGCGGAATCTGCGGGTTTCACTCAGGCGTGAACACAAAAAAGCGGAGCGGGCTACAATGAGTTAGTTCCCATCTACCGTCAGCCCCAAAGTCGACGCTATAGAAGAGCTTTACTGTAGCTTAATGCACAAGCAAAGAAGAAGAATTTTCAATAATGAAATTCCTACTAAACCGAATTAATTTTTTAAACAAAAAAATAAGTTTTCAAAAATAGTTGAATTTTCTGTAAAACAATTCTCAGTTGACTTTTCACGAACCAAATTTGAATTTTTGAACAAGAAATAAGTTTCTACGAAAAAATTGGATTTTCAATTGGAATAGACCAATTTTTAACCAAAAAGGACTTTTTAACAAAATTGTTGATTTTTCTACCAAATAGTTACATTTTTTGCCAAAAAAGAGGAAAATTCTCTTAAAACAGATGAACTTTTATTTACCAAAAAAAAATTTTCTCAAAAAATTTGGCTGAATTTTCATCCAAAAATGATTACAATTTGCTTTTAAAGATTAAAATATAAATTTTTTAATCATAAATCAGTTTTTACTAAATAAATTGAATTTTCAATTCGAAAAGACAAATTTTTTCAACCTAGAAGGATAAATTTTTAACAAAATAGTTGATATCTCTACCAAATAGTTGCATTTATATATATGAAAATTAAATTTGTAATAAAAGATGCGAATTTTTAATAAAACGACAAGTTTTTTTTGAGTTAAAAATTTTATCAAGAAAAGATTTCATTTTTCAACACCAAACAAAACTGTACAATGTTCAATCAAAAAGTATACATTTTTAACAAGAAAAGTAAATTTTCAACAAAACATTAGCATTTTCAACCAATAAGTATGAGTTTTGAACAAAATTATTGAATTTTTAGTAAATAGTTGCATTTTCATCCAAGAAAAATGTAATTCCTGTTTAAGCAGGTGAATTTTAAAATAAAATAGACAAACTTTCATAAAAGGGTTGAATTTTAAACCAAAGCATATTTCTGTTTACTTTCCAACACCCAAATAAGAATTTCAAACAATAAGTTGATTCTCTGCTAAATAGTCGAATTTTTTTAGCAAAAGTATGACTTTTTAACAAGATAGTTACATTTTCAAAGAAAAACAATTAACATCAACAACAAAATATGAATTTAACACAAAAGGTTAATTTTCTATGAAAAGAGTTGACTGCCTCCCCCCTATCATTACAAATCGTAACAAAATGTATCAACCCCTTGGACCTCGACGTGCAGATATCTTGCGAGCTGATGCACAGTGCACCAGGAACAATAAAAAGGCGGCAAAACTCAATTTTACGTCGAGTTTGTCTAAAACTTGGTGTACAAAGGTTTTTGGAGTCTTTAATTTCGAATTTGATGCCCAAAAGTAAAAATTAAAAATGGCGGATCCAATATAACAGACAACATTGCAAAATTTTTATATATTTGCCTGAAACTTGGTATAAGGGAGGTTTTGGGATCGTTGATTACAAATTTAACATCTACGATTCAAATTTTAAAGTAGCGTGTCCAGACTTCCGTTTCCGAAATGAAAGTGTAAAGTAGTGGGAATTGTTGATGCTGAGTTTTTCTGATATTGTGGTGAAATTTGAGATGAGTGGATTGTGGAAGTGTGTAGAAGGGTGTGGATGTGAGAGATTAATTAAGGGATTGTGAGATTGAAAAGGGGAGGTAGGTATTTTGAAGGATTGAGACAGATTTGTGTGGAAGTTTGTTTGGAGATTTTTGACAGGGTGGGAGGACTGGGTTGACGGATTGGTAGTAGCAGGGTTGGGCAGCGACAAAGAAAGGCGAGATAGGTACCAGACAGCGACGGTAGATAGAGGCAGGGAAGTATAGAAGGTGGGAAAGTTTGAATTTGATTCATGGCTAGCGGAGCCAGTATCTCCGCGGAAGAAACATATTTAGAGCAGGAAGTGTTCAGTACGCCGAAAGAAGAGATAAAGGGAAGGAAGGCAAGGGGGAAGTATGAAAAAATTATAGAAAAGGAAAGATTAAGCGCAAAAAGCGTAGGTTCAATAGAAGCATTTATCAAAAGGAAGAGAGGGTGAGGGAAAGCAGTGAAGAGAAGGAAGATATCGGTGCGAGCGTAAAATATCAGAAAATGTTAAGATCGCCGCCGAAAAAGCAGAGTTTAGTAGGGAAGAGCGATTATAGAAAAGGTGCTGACGGTAGCGGAGATGAAAGTGAAATTTCGATGAAAAAGGAAAGACTAAAGGAACTTCGAGCAGTGATGATAGAGTTAATGGGGATTTATGAAGAAAAGCAGGAGAAAAGGGGAGAGGAATTAAAGAAGGAAATTATGCGGGACATGGCTGAAGTTAAGAAAGAAATAAAAAATGGGAAGTAGACAGGGAAAAGTTAAAAAAGAGGATGCAGTCATTTGAGCAAAAACTAGAGAAGCAGGAAGTAAATAATAATTAAAAGGTAGATGAGATGCGAGGTAGGATGAAGAAACTTGAAACCTCGAACATGGATTGTGGTGGGGACGAGAGTGGAAATAAGGAGATGGAAAGGCTGGGAAAATAGAACAAAGAATAGAAAGGAAAGAGAGGGAAGAAAGAAAATTAAACATAGTGATAAAGGGTATACTATTAGAGGGGGAGGAGCTGAAGGAAGGGGTGGACGAAGTACTAAAAAGGATTGATGCTAAGGTAGAGATTCAGGAAATGCGAAATGTAGGAAGGGAAGAGCAAAGAGGGGAGTGAATGGCGCTGATAAAACTAAATAAATGGGAACATAAGAGGGAGGTGATGACAAAGAAGAGGTTATTATATGGTAGTCCAGAGAGAATAGAGGATGACTTGACATGGCTGGAAAGGCAGATGCAGTATAAATTAAGGAAAATAGAGGAAGAGGAAAGAAAGGAGGGAAAGAGAATATGGGTTAAGTATGGGAGAATTCATATAGATGGAGTATGGTGGGGTTACGATAAAGAAAGGGAGCAGATAGTAAGAAATGAGGTGCAGGAAAACTAGAAGAGGAAGGAACGGGAGATACGAAAATAAGAAATAGTGAGAAGGAAAAAAAGATGTGAAACGAAAGCAGGGAAGATTGGAAGATTTGTTACTGCAATATAGCAGGATTTGAGAGAAAGGATAGGGAGTTTATGAGAAATTTGACACAATGGGATGTAATCATAATGATGGTGACGTAGCTAGATGAAAAGGGATGGGAAATAGTGAGTGGAAGGTTACCAAGAGGTTACAAATGGCAAGTACAGAATGCAAAGAGGAAGAATAAAAAAGGCAGATCAATGGGAGGAATGGTAATGGGAGTAAGGAATGAATGTATAACAGGGAAAGATAAAAAAGACAGGAATAAATAAAAAGAAGGGTTAATAGTAGAAAAGGCAATGATGGCAGGAGAGAAGTGGAAGATAGTGGGGATTTATGTGAACGGTGATATGCAGGACAAAGCAGAGGACATTGAAGAAATGATTGAAGAAAATAAAGAAGATATCAAGCTGATAATAGGTGGGGAATTCAATGCGAGAACAGGAGACAGAGGAGGCAGTGAATGGGGAAAAGAAAGAGGAAGAAAATCCAAAGATAAGGTACTAAATGGGGAGGGAAAAAAGTTGTTGATGATCTTGGAGGAGTTGGGATGGTATATCTTAAACGGAAAAATAGAAGGGGATGAAGAAGGAGAATATACAAGCTCAAGAAGTTACAGGGGAACGGTAATTGATTATGTGATAGGATTAGAGTGCACAAACAAAAATGAAGTTAGTAAAGGGGGGAATAGAAGTGGGTGGGATAAGGACTGCAAGGAGAAAAAAAGGAGGTCAGAAAGGAATTAAAAAAGTGGAGAAAAGAAAAAAGCAATGGGGACGAATATAGGAAAAAAAAGAAAGAGTATACTGAGTTGTGTTATCAAAAGAAAGAGGAAGAGAATAAAAGGTTTGAGGAAGTGGCAGAGAAGGCTAGGACGGAGGAAGAGATATGAAAGGTAGTAAATAGAGAAATAAAAAGAAGAAAAAGAGTAAACCAAGATATTGAAATGATAGAATGGAAGAAATATTTTTTGCATTTGCTAGGAGGAGTAGAGAGAAAAGTTATAGAGGGAGGAAGATATGGTAGAGAAAGAAATGAGGAAGAGGACGTTTCAAGGGAAGAAATAGTTAAGGTTTTAGGAATAATAAAGGAAGGAAAGGCACCTGGTATAGATGAGATAACAAATAAAGTATGGAAATATGGAGGAGAGGCACTAGAGGAATGGGCATGGATAATGTGTAATAGAGTAAGGAGAGAAGAGGGGTGGCCAGAGTTATGGAAAGAAGGAGTAGTTAAACCAATAATAAAGAAATGCAAGGGAGATGAGGTTAAAGATTATAGGGGTAATGGACAACATATATGTTCTGAACTACCTAGTAAATAAGAAAATTAAAAGGGAAAAAGGGGCAATGATAGCAATGTTCGTGGACTTAAAGGCGGCGTTTGGCTCATTAGACCGAGGAGAAATAGAAAAAGTTATGATAAAAAAGGCGATAAGAGAAGGATTAATAAAGAGAGTATCAGAAATTTTTAGAGAGACAAAAAGCAGGGTGAACGTAGGTCAGCAAGTAGGAGATAGTTTCTGGTTGGTGAGAGGTGTGAGACAAGGGTTTCCTCTGAGTCCACTTTTATTTAATTTATTAATATCAGACTTGAAAGAAGAAATGAGGAGAAAGGGTTGGGGAGGAGTTAGGATAGGCAAAGAAAAGATATATACACTGGCATACGCAGACGAATTAATGTTGATGGCAGAGGATGAAGAAGGGATGGCGGGATTAATTACAGGATTAGAGAAATACTTATATGAGGAAAAAGCTGAATGTAAATGTAGAAAAGATAAAGATAATGCGGTTTAGAAAAGGAGGGAGAAGGAAGAAAGAATTGAAAGGGAGATGGCAAGGAATAAAGTTAGAAGAAATCAAAGAGTATAAATATTTGGGATATATCTTGCAAGCGAATGGAGACCATACAGCTTATATAAGAGAAAGGCTAAAAAAAGCAACAGGTGTAATGAAACAGATATGGGGAATAGGAAAACGAAGGTTACAAAAAATGAAGAAGGAGAATGTGGTTATTTGATACGCTGGTATAACCGGTATTAGGTTATGGAGCAGAGATATGAGGATGGAAAGAAAGGAAAGATATTGAGAGTTTACAAGAAAGGTATATAAGGTGGACACTAGGGGCAGACTAGGGGACGCCAGGATATATGGTGAGAGGAAATGCAAAGGGATAAGTTAAGTATTAGTGCGGGAAAGAGAGCATGGAAATTTGAGACGAAGCTGAGGGAGGGGGGGGGGGTTGGCGAGAAAGTGTTTGAAGGAGGTAGAAGAGAGGAGAGGGAGGGCGATCGAATTAACGAGATGGGAAGAAGAAAGGAGGAAGTTCTTTAATGATAGAGAAATAAAGACGGGACTGGAGTAAACTATGAAGAATTGGAAAAAAGGGAGAGGGAAAAACAATTAATAGAAAGATGGGGGCGATTGAGGAATCAAAATACAATAAATTGTATAAGATGATAAAAAAGGAAGGGGTGCCAAAGTATTTAAAAAAGGGATGGGGAGAGAGAAAGTGGACCAGAATAGCAAGATTTAGATTGGGAAACGAGGTAAGGGAGGGGATGTACTGGGAAAAAGAAGAGAACAGAAAGTGTAGAATGTGTGAATGGGAGGAGGAAACATGGGAGAATGTGTGGGAAGGATGTAGGAGAGGAATGGAAGATAAAGGAAGCTGGCAAGAAAATGTGGTTAAGATTCTAGGGGAAGATGGATTAGGAGAAGAATGGATGAAGGAGTTGGAGGGTGCTAGAGGAGCGAATGAGAGAGATTGAAAGAATGCATGTGAAAAAAGGTAAATGGAGGTATAAAAAAGTGAAAGAAAAAGGAAACTGAAGTCGCTTAGATTAGAAGCGTAAAAATTGTAAGTAATGTTAAGGTAAAAGTTAAATAGACTAAGATGCGTTTTCGTTCTCATGCTCTCTCTCTCTCTCTCTCGCTTACCCTTTCGCTTTCGTTCGCTCGCTCACTCGTTTGCTAACAAGTCCTAAACTGCGCTATCGCAGGAAATAGAAATAACAAACTAGATATAAGACTTTATGTAAATATTTGTAAATAGTTGTATATATAGAAAGGATAAGATTGTAAAAAAAATATAGATATAAACGAAAAGATTGTAAGGAATGGAAGTCATGTAAACCCTTAGGGGACACATTATGAATAAAGAAGTAGCGTGTCCAATATGCCAACCAAATTATTAAAATTATGCTCTTATTTGTATAATCCTTAGTAGAAGGGGCTTTCTGGGGTTGCCAGTTTCGAGTATAATACCAAAATAATAAAATGGACAATGGTGGATCCAACCACTGCAATACTGCTGTCGTCGCTGAACCCTCAGAGAAATAACCTCTTGTAACAAGAGGATGTTTCTTGAAGTAAATGTAATTTCCTCATAAATGCCAGGTTTAACAGTATTTTCATTTGTCACAACAGGAATACTTTTGCAGCTAAAATCATCCTTATGGGACTAACTTCACCTAATTTTACAGTAAAATAATTCTATTTGTGTACACCCAGAAAAACATTTTTCTTTATTAAACGAAATCGTTTTGTTGACTGCATTCGTTTGCTTCAGCGAATCAGAGTTTTTGGTTGAATAGTTTGGTTGAATTTATAAAATATTTACTGCATTCAATAGCATTTTTGGGTTAAACCTACCAAATAATTCAAAAACGCATTTTATTAGAATTAAGTAAAAGATTTGGTAGATTCAACCAAAATATTTTATTGAAAGCATCTTAAAAGTCACGGACATATGGACTTTATACGATGCGTATATTCCAATTCAACATGATTGTCCACGTACGTGAGTTCGTGGCGTCACGAAAAAAAAAACATAAAAATATAATCCGTATGCGTTTGCATCTCTGTGATCATTATTAAAATAAGTTATCCGTAAACAAAATCGATTGGGATTAAGTGATTATCTGAGAAATACGCAAGATTACTTGAAGCTGTTGGATTACCTAAGATTGCGTGCGTAGGTTGTTTATAAAACAGGAGAACGATTGTGTGAAGCAAATAAACAATTGTTGTGGATCCTTAATGGTTAGACGAACTATAAGTTTTGATTCAATCGACTAAAATTTTTTCTCATACCCGCAAAAATACTTACTTGAAATAAATGAAATATTCTCTGGAATGGAGGAAAATATTTTCTTCAATTAACAAAAAGTTTTACTTAGATCAATTATAATATTTGCTTGGTTTAACCGAAATATATGGTATAAACAAACATTTTGTTCATCCAACCAAATTTTTTTCTAGGTGTACATTGTCATTTAAAAATTTGAATTTATTTTTTACTGTGCACCAATAGAAATGAAATAGGAATTGTTCAATTAATAAAATAATTTGTTTTTTGTGTAATTTTAAGTGTTCTGTTTTTTCATATTTATGCACCTGAAATCACCCGAAATCCCTCATAATTCACCACGAAGCAACTGGAACCACTCACAATTTACCATGCAATTACTGTAATCTTTCGGAATTAACCGTGCAATCACTGCAATCACCCATCATTCACTGCGAAATTACTGCAATCACTTAAAATTGACCCCTCACCCTAAAGCCAATTTCACCATCAATATCCAGATATTATTTTAACTGCGGATCGATAAAAATCCTAGCGTTCTTAGAAATTTCGTATCTGCGAGTTAAAACATCTTAAGTTCTTTAAAATATTTTCAACTGACTCGAATTTTTCTCAAAAGTTTTTAAAATCATCCAAAATGAAAAAAATTGTTTTATAATCTACTAAATTTTCCCAGAAATTAAAAAGAAATGTTTTCTTTCTTGAAAGCTTTCTTTCTATTCCTTGAATTAACTCGATTTTTTAAATTTAAAAGATTCTTTAATCCTACCGAAAAGAATCATTTTGCTTTAAAATCTTATTTTCTTTTTCGAAATTTTAGGAAATCGTTTGATATGTTTAAAATGTCTTTTTTATTTTCTCTTAAAGTTCATTTTTTTAAATAAAAAACCATTCAACATTTTCACGCGATTGTTAAGAAAATTCTTTTCTTTTATTGTGTCAGACCTTCTAAAGCTCCTATTATTTAAACATTATTTTAATATTACCTAGGTACTTTAAAAAAATAATTTGTTATTTTCGTAGAAAATTTTTACAACCTGAAAAATTAAAAAAGTTTTCTAAAATTCTTCCATATTCGTTTTCCACAAGTTTTGAAATCTTTAAAACTTGAAATTATTCTTGTAAAATAAAACGATAAAATCAGTCCAAAATAAGTTTTTCCCCCATAATTTAATTTTTCGTATCTCTTTAAACTCTTATAGTTAGGGGTTCTAGATCTATCTTGAAGTCGTCTAGCTCGAGCCAGTTGTTCCTATTCAGCCAATTGAACCAAGGAAGAGATTTTTGAACACGTTGAGGTTCAAATTGAGGGGATGGTTTTTGGTTGTGAGTTTTATCTTCGTACTGGAACAATCCTGGTTGAACGCGAGTTCCGTGATTACTGTCTGAAACGTGAGCTTCTGGTACCATTTTGGTTGCATATTCATGGTGTCGCTTCCAACGCCTTGAGAGCTTAAACCTGTAAACACAAATAGAAATTCATGAATTTATGAAGATTCAAAATCAATAAAAACAAGCTAATGTCATGGAAAACTGGTAAATCATGAAAACTAATATAGAATTCTGTTGGTCAGTGAAAATCAGAAAGGACCAGGATTGGAAAAAATGATTCAAAGGTCAGGAAATTTCTTTACGGAACTGTCCAATATAATCAGAGCTGTCAAACAGTCACTATTAGTCACTTTCTTTCTCAAATCAATTTTTAGTCACAGAAGGATTCTAAGACTATAGGGTATCTATAAAACTTCCTAGAAATTTTCAAGAGCTTTTAAAAGTTCTGAGGAATTTTAAAAAACTTCAAAGGATTTTAAAATATTGTAGGATATTTTAAAAGATTCTAATGGATTTTTAATAGGTGTTAATAATTTCATAGGCTTTTCACACGATTTGTAAGATTTGTAGAACTTCCTCAAATTAATTTCAATAATTCGAAGGTATTTTAAAGGATTCTAAACATTTTAGTGTATTTGTAATACACTAAAGGTATTTTAAAGAATGAAAAACATTTTAAAATTTCCAAATATTTCAACTGTTTTAAAGTAATTTAGGGTATTTTAGGAGCTTCCAAGGCATTTTAAATAGATTTTAATAATGTCAGTAGCATTTCAAAGGATTTGAAAGATTTAAAGGATTTTGTAAAATTCAAAAGTTTTTCCAAGAGCTTTAAAAGGTTTTAAGGGATTTCCAAGGATTATAAATATTGTAGGGTATTTAAAAAAATTCAAATAAATTTATTATAGATTTCAATAATTGGAAGGTGTTCAAGATTATTTTAAAGAAATTGGGATATTTTTAAAACTTCCAATGAATTTTCAAGAGCTTTGAAAGTTTTAAGGGGTTTTAAAAAATCTGAAAGGTTTTGAAAAGTTTTACGTATTTTAAAAAGTTCCAGAAATATTGAATCGATTCCAATAATCTCGAAGAATTTTAAATTACTTGAAAGATTTGAGACTTGGGATTTACAATATCCCAGGTGGAAATGTCGGTAGTGTGCCGCAGTTCACCACCGGCACAGTACTGACCCAGTACTGTCCACCAGTAGAGACAATCAGTGGTTCGCCCAGTACTGGCAGAACGTTGGCTGCACGACTGGGGCGATACTATGCCAGTAGTACAAAAATAGACTTAAAAAAAACACGTCTACAAATTTTGTCACGGTGTTTTGAAATGTCGATAAATTGACTATACAATTAAGGTGAAAACATTTTTTTTCTATTATTTTTTTAAGGAAAATATTCTAAGTTCCACCTCCATGAAAAATTTTAAATGTTCAGAAAAAATTACATTGGATGTATGTCTTAATCGTTGTAGAATAGTCTAAAACACCCCAAAAAAAAAACGTTATACGAAGGTTTAAAGAAGATTGATATTAAAAAAATGGTTGCGCAACATGGTAAAATTTCTAAGTTCCGTTGATATAAATTTTAAATGCTCATTAAATGTTCTTATCAGAACTTTTAAAATGGTCTAAAACGCGAAAAAATAAAATATTACATGAAGAAAAATTGTAGTCGATTTAAATTATTATTTATATATATAATAAAATATTAAAATATTAAAATAAAATAAATAATTATTATTTATTTTTTAAATACTTTGTTTGTTATATCTTTAGATTATAGAAATAGTGGGTGTTAAAATTAAACAAATAGTTTCAAAATTATATTTTTGTAATTATAAATAATATTTGGATGATATGCAGTCGTATGATGATGAATGGATGGTCTTTAAAACAATTAAATAATTTTTTATCATTTTTAAAATTAACTCCGGCATTTTCGTACGCCAGCGGTTTGCCAGTACTGCCCCAGTACTGGTAGTCAGTACTGCGCCAGTGCTGCACGCCAGTACCGCCAATCATTACGAGCCAGTACTGGCCCAGTACAGCCAGCCAATACCGGAACTCCGGCAGGCTGTACTGGGCCAGTACTGGACCGGTGGTGTATTCCCACCTGGGATTTTAGGGTATTTTAAAAGATTCCACGACATTTTTAATAGATTTTAATAATTTGAAGGTATTTCAAAGGATTTTAAAGATTTCAAGGTTTTTAGAATTTAAGACTCTAAGACATTTTTAAGAACTTTAAAAATTTGTAAGGGCTTTCAAAATATTTTGAAGGATCTAAAATATTGTATGGTGTTTTGAAAAATTCGATGGAATTTTGTAGAGATTTAATGAATTTCAAAGGGTGTCCAACGATAATAATGATTTTAAGGGATTTTAAAAGCTTAGACGGTACTATAATAAATTGCCCACAATTTAAGGAAATATTATGAGATTTCATAACATTTCAAGAACTTTTATACTATTTTAATGGATTTCAAAGAAGTCATTCACAAGAAAGAAGAGATTTCTCAGTTGTAAATTCACTCGATTCTACTAAATTCAATGAATTCTAATTTTTTTTTCAGTGCTGGTAAATTTTCTAAATTCATCTCAAATGTACTAAATTCAATTAATTTTTTGATATTTAAGAATTTTTTTTTAATCCACAAGAGTTTTTTTTAATTTCCTTGCCTTTTTACAATTAACTTCAATTTTTATGAACTTTATTAATTTTTTTTTACATTTTCTTTAAATTTCTCTAAATTCATTCCAACTATCCTGAAATCAAAGGAATTTTTATAATTTCTTCAAATTCATTGGTATTCTTTCAAATTTAACTAGAATTGTTTTTAATTTTTATGACATCACGCTGAATTAGTCGTATTCTTTTAAATTGAATAAAATTAGTCATATTATTAATACAATGAGTTGCGTTTTCTGAATGTAAGGTTAACGTTTGTCAGTATTGTTTTTAACTGAATTCGAATCGTCGAGTATGGAAGCCAAAATTTTATAAATATTTTGAACTGTAACATTTATCAATCTTACAAAACTTACCAAGAGTGTTAAAAAACACAATAGCGAGAATCACGACCCACATGTTAGATACAGGAACAACTGTTTTTTTTTAACTTTTGTTTAATTTTTTATTATTTTTTAAGTTCTGTGCCCTTAACAGCTTTGTTTTTCTCTGTCTCGTAAACATATTTTTTTATAATGCTGACGCAACAAAATACGGATATGAAGCATATATACGGAAGCGCTAAAATGTCAGAACTTCACAATATTTACGTATCAGTCTGATGACATTCAACCAACTTTACAAGACGAAACATTATAATAATTTTCATAAAATAAATCTAGAATTTTATATTATTTACATTGAATCATTTTTCTATTCGGAAAAATGAGATTAGTATAACTAAGCTATTATTTAAAAAATGTGTATTTGACTAAATAATTTTGTTTTGCTTAAATAATTTTCTTCTGAAATATATGTTTGAAATTTCTCTTTTTCTCTTTAATTAATGCAGTAATTTTTCTTCTATTCGAATATTTATTTTTTGTATTAAAAACTAATTTTAATAACTGAAAATTCAATACAACACGTTTGAGTATGCATCTTTTTTTGTTTTAAGGATTCAACTAATTGGTTAAAATTTTCTTTTTTTGTTAAAAATTCATCTTTCTTGTCGAAAATTCAATTATATTGTCGCAAAATTCGTCTTACTGACCTGAAAGATCAAGTACTTTACGAAAAGTTGAGCTCTTTTACTAAAAACTCATTTTTTGGTTGAAAAATTCACTATTTTATTGAAAATAAGTGTCAACATAAATTATTTTCATAATTTATGTTATTATTATGTTACATTTAGAGGTAGCGTAAAGAGTCGTTATGAACTGGAAATATTTTATTCTATATATACTAAATGTTTTTATACTTTAATGCGCAACTTAAAATTATGTTAATGATTTTCGGCCTTTTGGTACTTATTAAAAATTGAAAAAACTAATTTACTTACCTATTTTAAGGGAAATGCAATCGCTGAGATGATACTTCTTTCCTTGGTTTAACTATTTGTTAAAAAAATTCATCTTCTTAGTTCGATAATTCAGTTATTTTGTTGAAAAGGCAACTTTGCAAATCTTCAAAATTGGCTACAAAATAGGTCCTGAGAGGTTTTTGGGTAGCTGATTATGAATCTGAAGTCGTAATTTAGAAATTCAAAATGGCGGACGAAATATGGAAGTTAACGAATTAAAAAAATTGGCACCTTGGCTTAAACTGAGTCCTTAAGTTTTTTTCGTATCGCTGGTTACGAATCTGAAGTAAAAATTCCAAAACTTGTTTCATTTTTTTACGTCATACTAAATCCACTATTTTGAATTTTAAATATTTAAAAAACTTGACTCCAAATTCGCAAATAGCAATAAAAAACATGAGGACCAATTTTTAAACTATGGAACATTTTTAATGTTTTGGCTGCCATATTGAACTTTCCATTTTGAATTTTAGAATTTTGACTTCAGAATCGTAGTTAGCGACACAAGAAACGAAACCCTATTTTGAAACCTCAAAACTAATCTTTTTTTAATTTTTCCGCCATAGTTAATCAGCTATTTTGAGTTTTTATTTCAAAAATTTGAGTCCAAATTTGTAATGAGCGACAAAAAAACCTGGAGTACCCATTTTGAAGTCGGGTTCAATTTTTCAATTGTTTAGCCGCCATATTAGATTTTATTTAGATCGTTTATTTTTTATTTATTCGTAATCAGCGACCCAAAAAAAAACCGAAAACTCATTTTGAAGCCACGAAACTTATTCTAAAATTTTTTGCCTGCCATATTGTATCCAGAAAACGCCTCAGGCGTTATTTTCAACTTATTAACTCTTGATAATTAGTCAAAATTACATATTAAGTGTGTAAAAATACTGTCTTTTTTCATTCTGTTTATTTATAAAATCTATTTCGTTAAAAACCTAAAGAGTTTCAAGGATTCCTAATATCAAATAAAGTACTGCAATACTTTTAACTAGCTTTTTCTTCTGGTAATTTGTTAAGAACTATGTAAAAAATATAATCGTAGTAGGTCTTTTCAAAAGTTGCAATTCCTTTTTTGAACCTTTTTGGCTAAGAATTTGAATTTTCCATTTCTTCATAGTACTTACTCAAACCTGGATTAATGTCAATTTTGGGAATGAGTGTGACATTAAATCTAGAGTCTCGGAACTATTTTGTCTCCTTCCTGTTTTTTCTCTTTCTTATTTCTCTCTCCGTTTTGTGATTCTTGAGTGAACACCCCATATACTCCCGTAGCTCCTCTCACTAATCCCCACCGCGCGGCGTCAATTCTCGGAAACATTAAATGGAGGATCACTAAATCCAGGTTTGAATGTACCTTCGAGCAATAAAACCAAAATGAACAGTCCTCTCACAAAAGACTTAGAAAACATTTTGTAGAAGTTTTCAAAACTTATAATTTTTTCATTTTTTCACTTTTTTTCTTCACTTTTTCCCATATGTGGACATTTACAGGGAAAAAGATTACCTAAAAACGATATACCATTAATTCGAAATGTAGTCACATTTAAGATATGAAGACTAAGAATTAGGCAAAAATGTATCTGAATTTAAGAAAACTATGAATCTAAAACCATATTTCTCTCTGCAAAAACAATGTTTTATTTAAATATTAAATACATAAATACAAAACAGCAGCATTTAAAACATTGAAAATCTTCGAAATAGAAACTATTTAAAATTAAATCCTTTTTAATTAATTTATTTACTAAATCAGTTTATTATTAGACTTTTACGAACTTAGGCTTCTGTTCCTTGTTTGAAAAAAGCCGAGTTTGTTTCCTTAAAATCTCTTCGGGTTAAAAAAAATGGACGTATTATTATTATTTATTTGTAAAAAATACCATTCAAAAATCTTGCAGATCAGCCCTAAAAGCCATTTTACCCAATTTTGTGAATTTGAAACATTTGAAAGATTTCTACTGATTTAAAAGGATTTCAACAGGTTTCAAGAGAATCCATGGAAACAACGATTTTAATTATTTTAGGAAATTTTCAAAGTTTTTAAAAACATTTTAAGGAAATTTAAAAGATTTTAAAGATTTTACGGCAGCCCAAGGGATTCCACAAGAGTTAATTAAGGACTTAAATATTATTTAAAAGATTTTAAGTCATTGTTTAGGGATTTTTATAAATACAAACCAATTCTAAAAATTGTATAATATTTCTATAAACTGCAAAGAATTTCACAAAAATTAAGGGATTTCGTAGGATTTCAAGAATTTAAAGATAATTCAAAATATTTTCGTTATTCAATCACCAAAAAGATATTTTAATACATTTTTCTGTATATCCAATTATTTCATAGGGCTTCAAATATTTCAAGATATTTAAAGGAATATCGTCAGATTTTATTAAATTTCACGGGATTTTGGCGGATTTTGTATTTTAATGGCTTTCTAGGAATTTTTTAACAAGAATTGAGGAATTTCAAAGGCTTCAAAGGATTGTAGGGTATTTTCAAGGGTTTCAAGGATTTCAAAGAATTTTCAAAGGATTAAAAAAATGTGAAGGCATTTTCAAGAAGTCTAATGATTTCAAGTAATTCAAAAAATTTTATGCGGTTTTAAAGCGTTTTCTAGAATTTCAGAAGATTTAAACGGATTTTCTAGGAACTATAAGGCTTTAGCATAATGAAAAAGATTCTAGGGTATTTTTAAAGGATTTTAATGGATTTAATAAGATTTCCAAAAATGTCAATGATTTTAAGGAATATTAAAAGCCCTAAAAGTATTTCAATAAATTCTCCAGGATTTTTGGACGTTACATAAGATTTCATGGAATTGCACGGATTGTTTCTAGGGATTTTCTTTTGATTTTAACTTATTGTAAAGATTTCAAGTGAATTTAATCTTTGTTTAAGGACTACGTTTTTGTAATTATTATCCAAAGTGTCATAAATTCTTGATGACGATAATATACGCACTATTGTATACCCGTAAAAATTAAATAAATCTAAAAAGAAATCTACAAATAATGTACATTTGAAATTCGTTTTATCAGGCTATAAGCCAAGCATAACAAAATAAACATTAACAAATTAGTAACGTTCTTCATTGAGCATATCAAAATTAAAAAACTTTGAAACAAATATTTCCGTATTTAAACTTTTGAAACTCAACAGCTTTTATTTCAAGTTTTCGAAAAATAAATTTTTTCAGAATTGCGTATTCAAAATTATAATTTTAAATTGAAATTGCAGAAATGTTCAAGATGATGAAAATTATTGAGAGTTATATCATTTAGTATCAAATGACATTCAAAATGATTGTATAGATTTTGTTATTAAAAACATGATATTTCTGTAAAAAAATAAAGACATTCACTATCATTTTCAATGGCCAAAATGGAAGAATTTTAAATATTGCATACCTTAAAAGTTTAATTACTCTTGAAACGTTGATAATTATATGATTTCTTTACAGGTCTTCTCGAAAGCTGCAATTCTTCATCTAAACTGTTTTACGTATCTGTCGTCCTTTGGCTTAAAATTAGAATTTTCGACTTATTCATTTTCGATACATAAAATCATGCATAAAACGAAAAAGACAAGTGCTATAAATAAGTTTTTGACAAGACAAATTGTAAATATTTTTGAAAAGCTTTAAATGTTCTCTCAATCTTTTTTCACGTACTGTCAATTAGTGTAAATGCAATTACTGTAAATGCAATTAGCAATATTGAGTCTGACTGCTGAATTAGAGAGTTTATCACTTTCTACTGAATAAAATTGTGAAATTGATTTATGTTTGTCCACTTTGAGAATAAGATTGTCGAGTTTGAAGATATCGTCCAGCTTCATAATAAGCTGTACAGAAACAGATAAGTCTGTTTAGAAAACTCTCATGATGATAAGAATTACCGTCTCAAACTGTAAGATCCTAATCGTAAATTAAGAATCGACGAAGATACTCTTTAAATATTATAATGCAAATGACTAGAGTCTAATCATTAGTTAGTCATGTTTTTATTTTTAACAGAATTTATATTTATTTCAAATTACACAAGGTTTCATTACAATTTTTTGTTTGAACGGAAATAAGACTAAGGATGCAACACTTTGAGATATCTCCTCAATTTTGTTTCTTCATTAGAACCTTCACTCATGTATGTAATTTTTACAAATTCGCCAACACTTTCTCGTGAAGATTATGTTTTTAGTTATAAATTTCATTATTTGGATGAAAATTTAACAATTTTCTTAAAATACATATTTTTGGTTGAAAATTAAACTGTTTTTTTTAGAATGCGTTTTTTTTTGTAAAAATTAAACTATTTTCGTAGAACAGCAACCTTTTGTTTAAAATTCTTTTTTTCCTGATAAGTGAACTGAATTCCTTTTGGAGGAAAACTATTTTTCTGAACATTTTCCTGTTGATTTAAAAGTTCATCTTTTTTAGTAGAAAACATTCATCTTTCTTGGATAAGAATGCAACTGTTTTTTTTTTTTGGAAATTCAACTACTTCCTAGAAAATTTACTTTTATTTTGAAATTAGGATTCTTCTGTTTCAAAGAAAATTGAAATCTTGTTGGATGAAAATTCAACTCATTTTTTGAAAATTTGTTTTTTTGATTAAAAATTCACCTGTTTTACTTTCATCTTTTTTGTTTATAAATTGGTCTTTTTGGATTGAAAACTTAATGTTTTTCGTAGCAACTTATTTCTTGTTTAAAAATGTTTGGTTAAAAATTATTATTCTTCGCTTGAGTATTCAACTATTTTGTTTGAAAGATTTGGTTGAATCACTTTATTAAGAAATCATTATTTTTTTAAGATTTATATTTTTAGTTGAAAATTTAACTCTTTGGCTGAAAGTTTAACTATTTTGTTCAAAATTAATCTTTTTTAATTGAAAATTCAACGGTTGAGTTAAAGTTAAACTACACTGTAAAAAATCATTTTTTTGATTGAAGGCTTGCGCCTGGTTGAAAATTTAACTGTTTATTGAAGAAGCGTTTTTTTGGTTTGAAATTAATTTTTTAGCTGAAAATGTAAACTTTACATTTGTTTAAGATTGATCTTTCTTAGTTGAAAATTCTCCTTTCTCGGTAAGAAAATTAATTTTTTGTATCTTTGAAATTTCATTTTTTTGGTGAAATGAAACAATTAAGGCATCCGTTTCGTGGGAAATTAATTTTTTGTTGAAAAGTCATATTTTTTGTTTGAAAATTCAATTTTTGTAGTGGAAGATCGTCTTTTGGCCTGAAGGTTCAACAATTTACATAATTTTTTTGTTTGAGTTAACAATTTTTATTTGCAGAAATTTGTTGAAAATTTAATTATTTTGTTTTAAATTCAAGTAGTTTGTTAAAACAGCCATATTTTATAGTAGAAAAGACATTTTTTAAAATAAATTAATAAATTTGAAAAATTGACATTTGTATTTGAAATACTGTTATACCAAAAATCCATTCTAACATGTTTTTCCGTCACTTTTGCTTAGTCATTGACGTTTTTTGAAATATTTACAAGGTGGTTGCAGATGGAAAAATTTTAGAACATTTTAAAAATTGTAAAGGAATTTCAATAAGCTTAAAATGCTTTAAGAGATTTTAAACAATTTTAAATGTTCTAAATATCTTAGGATACTTTAAAATATTAGAAGAATTTGAGTTATTTGATGAGATTTCAAAGAAAATGAAATATTTCAGATTATTTTAAAAGATTCTAAGCAATTCTTAGTAGATTTTAATAATTTGAAGGTATCTCAAAGAATTTCAAAGATTTTAGGTTGTTTGATTCAACCAAGAAGTTTTCAAGAGCTTTAACAAAAGTCAAAGGCTTTAAAAAGATTTGGCAGAATTAAACATTCCTTTGGGTATTTTTAATATATTTCATTAATTTGAAAAGATTTTAAAGTATTTTGAACATTTTAGAGTATTTTTAAAAATTCGAAGTAATTTTCAAAAGACTTATAAAATTTCAAGAGATCAAAAATATTTTTAAGGATTTGAAATTGTTAAGCATATTTAAAAGATTCTAAGGGATTTTTAATTGATTTCCGTAATTAAATGGAATTTCAAAGGATTTGTATTATTTTAAAACATTTAAAAAGATTCTAAGTTATTTTCAAAAAATAAAAAAAATTTTTTAAGAATTTTCAAGGATTTTTATGAATTTAAGGGTATTGTAAAAATTTCTCAAGGCATTTTAATCAATTTTCTACGTTTTAAGGAAATATCATTATAGATTTCATAGAGTTTCATGGGATTTAAAACATATTTTAATGGATTTCGAAGAATTTATTCAGATTTTACTTTGTTGGCAGTGCAATAATTTCACGTGAATAGTTAGAAATTATGCTGAACTTCTCTGTAAAGTTGTAATATCTTTGGTACAAAATAGAAAAAATGATATTCTTTCAGTAGACAGTAATGTTCTATTTTGTGAAAATCAGAATTTAAATAGAAATTAAATAACTGCCACTTTTACTTTGTTTCACGATCAACAATAAAAACGAACGAGTAACAATTTTATTATTAATTTGCATAATAGACGTTTTCTAAAATAAAAAAAAATAAAAAAGGTTTTTTTAGGATGAAGTCTTGTGCATAAATAAATAAAACAATATTTTGAAGTTATACTAAATGCTTTTCCAATATTTGTTCAGTAATACAAATATTGAAGTTACCTAATGTAAGTACTGCTTGATATTAACCTTTTTGATAATTTTTTCAACTTAAACTTAAAGATAAATTCGAATTAAAATTGTATTCTGAGAATTGAGAACAGGAAAATAAGTACTATTACCAGTATGTTTGTAAATTTATATAAATATGATTTTTATAAAATTCTTGAGAAAATTAAAAGAGATTTTTGAAGATTACAGATGTATCAAAAAAGAATGCTGCAGATTTTAAAGAAATTTCTTATGTTTTGTATGCTTTCACAAATTATTAGGAAAAATTCTAATGTTTTTAAAAGATGTTCAGGACTTTTAGAAGTATGAAAAAAAAAATCAAGAAATATTTAATAAATTTTCGGAAACGTTTCCATGATTTTATATCTTTCGAATCTCTTTAGAATGTCTTAAATTCCTAAAAATATTTGCAATTGACCCGATATTTTCTTAAAATGTTGACAAATCATTCAAAATGGAAAAAATTTCCTTATAATTTTCTAAATTTTTCCAGGAATTTTAAGAAAATTTGTTTATTTTCTTCAAGTTTTCCGAACTCCTTTTAAAGTTTTTCAAGTTTATTTTTGAAATCTGAGCCTTCTGATCTTTAAAAATTATTCAAATATTTCCGGAATTCTTTTTTCAATCTGGAAAATAAAAACAAATGCCTCAAAGTCTTTCAGATTAAACTTGAAATATTTTAAAATCTGTTTAAATAATTTCTTAAAAGCAATTTTTCGAGATGAAATTTGTTGCAAATATTTTGGGTACTTTGAATATGATTTAACCATTTTAAATAAGCGCTCATGCGCAGTATGGAAAGTTGCAAAACTTGAGAGCACTGCCTAGTGATAGTTTCTAGAACTATATAGTAAATACCGTATAAGCAGAAAGCAGAGATGAGGTGAGAGATAGCCGAGACAACCGAGATAATGGAATATGGACAAAGATATTTTGATATGGAATCAAAGATATTATATATCTTTGATGGAATAAGAGAATGTGAAAAACGTGCGCTGATAACTGCGCCCTCTCGGCGGATTACCTAAGAGTTACTTTGAAGGCGCAAGTTGCGCGTCGGTAATGACGAAAGTTAGCAATTTCTAAAATGATTTATCAATTAAGTTTCTGCTCAATTCATGGACATAGGAAACACGGGACTAGGCATTCCATCCCATGATCTAACAAATACATGGTCTAGCCACGCGCAAGTAAAAAAAAACCGAACCAATAAGGACCCACCGCTTAATTTCTCCATCTTGGATAAGAAAGGTGGCAAACGTAAGGGATTTTAAAATGCAAAATGTAAGAATAAAAATTTCTTGTA
>NC_046662.1:19474193-19503846 GCF_010883055.1 Belonocnema kinseyi | reverse complement strand
TTCTTTCTGCTGACAAAAAATGACGTATCTGTGTCAAATAAAATGAAATTGAAGTCAAGTGGGAAAGTTCTGACTAAAGAAAATTATATAATGCAGTGCAGGCTGGCCGCTGGACCGAGAAACCTAGAAAACCGGGAAATTACAGTGAATTTATTTTTCGACCGCGAATGTTACAAAATTTGTATAATAAAAATGTTGTCCAACTTTGATTTCAACCGTTTTTTTTTAATTTCCTAAATTGTGATTTTTATAGATTATTATACCATTTAGTTTAGAATACTTAAATCGAAAATCTGTCACTTTAAAAATTTTCCAGTTAAATTTTCTTATTTTTCAGCATACATTTTAATTGAAGAATTTTAAAATGTGTTTTTACAGGTTGAAAAAATTAAAAATTACAATTTTTTAAAATCTAAGATTTTTTATAAAGAACTAGGTGTTCCTCGGACTGGGAAACCGAGAGTTTTACGAATTTTCAGAAGAAAAATCTGCCCAAGCTATATTTTAACAGTTTTAAAAATAATTAAAGTGCAGTTTTGAGGATTTAAACAATTAAAAATTAAAAGTATTTGAAGCTGAAATTTTTTGATAAAAAACAGTTTTATTTTATCAACTGTATATATTAAATAAATAAATTATTTAAAAAATGGATCTGTAATCATGATTTATCAATAATATATTTTTCATTCACAGTTTCAGGTATTCCTTTATATATTTTTTTATATTAAATTTAATAAATAAATTTATTAATATATCACTTCTATTAATGTTTTCAGCCATTAAGAAATGTAAACGTGCGTTTGACTATTTTCCACTTAAAAATAAATCCATAATAATATAGTCATAATTCAATGTTTTTATTAGATTAAAAATACTGCGAGTCTAAATTATTTAATTTTTAACCCATTTAATTTGAAATTTCTTAATGTAAAAAAGGAATAAGTATTTAATATTTAGCAATATTTCACTGTTCATTTAACACGCGTAAACTTAAACCAAATATTGAAAAGAAAACAATTTGAAACTGAATTGTTATACATAGAAAGCTTTGAATCTTTAGATTTTCAAAGAACTTTTGATTTTTAAGCTTTACAATTTTAATTGTTCTATTTAAAAAGTGTTTAATTTATCATTTATTTGTACAAAAAATTTTAGTAATTTTAAGAGATATGTCGAAGTTTTGAAAAGATAAAAAATTAATGACAAGCTTGGAATTATTTCAAGTAATTTAAACGAAGTGTCTTAATTGATTTTCCTATAACATTTCGCCGTAGTCTTACGCGGCAAACTCAAATTTCGCGGTCAAACTAACAAAATGTTGGAATTAAGGGGTTGCGTTACTTAAACGAAACAGGACCCTCAAGTGGCTAGACCATGTATTTGTTAGATCATGTTCCATCCTAACTTGGATAAGCGGGGTTGAATCCACGGAAGGGGGGAGAATTCCATGAGTGGGGAGAGCCGCCATCTTACGATGTGCCATTTGATTATGCGCAGGAGTATTTTTGCTGACAAACTGTGCGTGAAAATATAAACATGTGGGCGCTGCCATATTTGTCGCGGTTCATCAAAAGGTGGCGGACCTCCCTCTTCATTACATCAACCCCGCAATGGCATGCTTAGTCCCTTGTTTCCTACGTCCATGTCTATTTCAGTTCGTACACTGGCCTGAGTAATTGGGGGCGCTTTATTTTAGTTCGTAAAAGCTTCAGGTAATAGGTGGTGCTGGTGAAAATCGTTCGAAATTAAATACATGGGATCGCCTATCTCCCTCCTCATCTCTCGTATAATAATGCGAGATCGTGCTTTACGTTTAGGAGTTGTCAACAATCGGGATAAACAATTACTTTTTTCTGTTAAAAACAAATTGTTTTTAATTAATTATAATGCCACCTGCCTACAAATTTAGTGAAGGTTCGATACTCTCCTTTTTATTAAAAAGACATAGCAAAGTCAGAATTAACTCTGTTTACAGGTGAAAGGGTCCTTTGTTTTCACGGCCCATTAATCTATGAAGCAAAATGTTTAAAATCCGCCGTCAATAAGGACAAAACGACAAAATTTCTTATCCACTATGCAGGTTGGAACAAGAAGTAAGTAATTTTTACTCTCATCAATAGTAATTCGTGAGAAAGTTTATGGAGCGACAGTGTTGTCCTTACTATCTGTAAGGTGGTTGTTATCAATTTTACGTTATTTATTTATTTTAAAGAGCGAATTTTATGAAAATCGACTATTATTATTAGACATGAGGTCATTTCTCTATTTTAATGATAGAATAGAATATATTTGCTTAAAACACTTCGAAATAATACCCGATGATCTGAAGACATAACCTCTTTCAAGTTCGATTTATGAAATTGTCGAAATTTAAAAGTTAAGTTATCAGTCTTTAAACTAGAATGTTTTTCGTAAACCTTATTAATTTAAATAGCAATATTTTAGTAAAGTTCTAAGTGGATTTCAAAACATTTTAATTTGCATTTAAAACATTATTAAAGCTGTTAAATTCAAATTTTGTCAAAAACTGGCTGGATTTGACAAAACTTTAGAGATGCTAAAAGACTGTTTCCAGGTCAGAAATAGTAAATGTGGCAGCCATCGCATTGATTTTAATTAAACGTAGTGAAGGTATCATACTTTATGGATAATGTTTTGTGGCCGAACATTTTTTTCGGGTTCTAATGAAACTTATAGGCGTTTTGTAAAACAAGATGCTTTTTTGTATAAAATATGGAAGAAACAAATTTTTCAAAAAATAATTTAAACCATTTTTGGATTGGATTTTTGATGAAATACGCGATATTTTTTTTTGTATAATCATATTCCTTATTTTTTGCATTCTCATCAGATAGTTCAGAGTATTTTAAACATTTTTGAGACTACTTGTTTTTAAGATTTAAAAATATGTACGGCTATTCGTAGTACTCAGAAAGATGAACAATTTATCCTTCCGGCTTTTTTCAATTAAAAAAAAATTATCAGAAATATTAGCATTTGCAAAATTTAAAAAACAAATGAAAATGGAAATTTTAAGATAAACAACGCAAGATATGAAAAAAAGTTAAGGAGAAGAAAAAAGTTGCTTTTTAAAAGGCCAATTCCATTTTACAGTGAAACTATGCAAGATAATAAAAGAGATGAATAGACCAAATTTATGAATCATTTTTTAAGAGGACGCGTAGTATTTGTTTTATTCGTAAAAAAACAAGACCAAAAATAAAAAAATTAAATTGTGGACAAACGACACAAGCTACAAAGAAAATCAATCTATTAAAGTTGTTCATCCAAAAAAGAACTAAAAATTTGTTAGGAATTATTTTTTTGTAAGGCGCGTCGTTTTTGCTTTAATCGTGAAAAAATAAACAAATTAAATTTTCTAAAAAGACACAAAGTACAATAAAATGTTTAATAACAAACTTGTTTACAAATCACATCTTAAAATTTGCTTCTAACTTTTTTCTGACGGGGTACGTGATGAGAATGTTTTCGGTAAAGCCGAAGGAGCTTTAACTAAAGAGAATTCACAATCACTAAAATTTAGTTTACGATGGTTTGAACTTTAATTTTAAAAGTCTTACACAAAAATATGGGAAGACAATTACTGAGCGCGTAGCGCTAGGTAAATAGATTATCGAGCGCTAAGCGCGAGATGCAATAGGTGTGCGCTCAGAGTAGCGAGCCACGCGCAGAGCGCGATTTTTTTTGTAATTCAACTATTCCAGTGGAAGATTCATCGTGTCAGTTGAAAATTCGTAAATTTTGTTGAAAATAAATTTTTTTAAGCTGAATATAGAATTATGTCATTTTTTGATAAAAATTTGTCTTCTTAATTCAAAATTTAACTATATGGTTGAAAAATTTTCTTCTAATTGAAAATTTAAATATTTCGTTTATTTAATATTCATCTTTTTAATTTAAAATTCATCTACTCCAGTTGAAGATTCATCACTTTAGTTTAAAAAAAACGACTGGCCTTTTATTTGAAAACTCCACTATTTCGTTGAAAATTCATCTTTTTGATTTTAAATTTATCCACTCAAGTTGAAAATGAAAATTTATCACTTTATTTAAAATTTTATCACTGACTGAAAATAACACTACTTGATTGAAAATAAAACTACTTGTGAAAGTTAAAATCGTTTGTTTGAAAATTAATTTATTTTGTTAAAACATCGTCTTTTTGTCGTAGAAAATCTATCTCCTTGTTTAAAATTTAATCTTCTTGTTTGAAAATTAATCTCCTGGTTTGAAAATTTATTCTTTTGACTTAAAATCCTTCTACTTCAGTTGAAGATTCATCGTTTAAGTTGTAAATTCATCAGTTTGGTTAAAAACAAAACTACTTGATGAAAGTTAAAGTCTTTCGTTAAAAATGTATCTTTAAATTTAAAATTAAAGTATTCCAGTTGAATATTCATAATTTTAGTTGTAAATTTATCTTTTTGCTTGATAAGAAAAAATTCTATTTTTGGTTAAAAACTAACCTTTTTTTATTAGAAATTTAAATATTTAATTTAAAAATTGATATTTTTTGTTGAAAATTTATGTAGTTTGTTTTTAAAATCTTCAATTCTAGTGAAAAATTAATCTTTTTCGTTGAGAATTGAATTATTTGGTTAAAAATGAATCTATTTCGTTGAAAATACAATATTTTTACTGGAAAAGTTAGGAATTTGAGACGGTTTAAATTGATTTAAATATAGTCCCACATTAATTTTACTTTAATATGCACTCAATTTTAAGTATAAAATTCGCCAAACTGTATACATATTCTGAGTCTATTGTTTTAAAAAATGCGAAATATTTAAATAGTTTCGTAATATGGTCGAAAATTTTCAAGCAAAATAATTGAATTCTTAAGCAAAGAAGATTATTGTTCAATCAAAGAGTTGCATTATTATCCAAGAAAGATGACATTTCTACTAAAACAAATGAATTAAAAAGAAAAACAGATTTAAAAATATAGTTGCATTTCCATAATAAAATATTTTGGTTTTGTTTTTTAATATCAAAATATGAGTTTTAAATAAAAATTAAATTTTCCACGAATATAATTGAGATTTCAACCCAAAAAGACGAATTTTTAATAAACAAAGAATGGCTTTTTAACACAATTGTATTTTTAAGCACATAGTTGCATTTTCATCCAAGAAAGATGAAATTTCTACCAAAGAAGATGAATTATGATATCAAAAGGTCAAATTTTCGAGAAAATAGTGGAGTTTTGATTCAAAACAGATTTCAGATGATTTTTCAACGCCAAAATATGAATTTTAAACAAAAAGTAAATTTTACTACAAAATAGTTGAATTCTTCATAAAAAAAAGGATGCCTTTTTAATCAAATTGTTGCATTTTCAAACAAATCGTTTCATTTTTAACCAAGAAAGATGAAATTTCAACTATTATAGAAGATTTTTAAAATTCAAACGACAAATTAAAACAAAAATAATTGAATTTCCATCTAAAAAAGATTTTAGTTGGGGTTTTACCATCAAAGTATGAATTTTATTTAAAAGGTAAATTTTCTACGAAAATAGAAGAATTTGTAACTGAAAAAGACAAATTTTCAACAAAGAAGAATTACTTTTTAACAAAATTATTGATTTTTCAAACAAATACTTGCATTTTATCCGAGGAAGATGAAATTTGTACGAAAGAAGATGAATTATTAAATCATAAAGAGAAATTTTGTTTAAAGTAATTGAATTTTCAGCATAACAGTTAATTTTCATACAAAAAAGATTTTAGTTGACTTTTTAACACGTAAATATGAATCTTTAAATAAAAGTAAATTTTCTTTAAAATAGTTGAATTTCCAACAAAATAGTTGAATTTTTAAACAAAAAGGATGACTTTTTAACAAATTCTTGAATTTTCAATCAAAATCTTTGCATTTTTGTCCAAGAAAAATGCAATTGATACAAAACTTAATTCTTTTTTAAATTAGAAAGACAAGTTTTAAATAAAGTTGAATTTTGATCCAAAGAAAGATTTCAGTTGACTTTTTGACACTAAAATATGAAATTTAAACAAAAAGTAAATTTTCCTCTAAAATAATTAAATTTTTCACCCAAAACGACGAGTTTTCATCAAAACAGTTGAATTTTTAATCAAAAGAATGTCTGTTCAACAAAATTGTCAAATTTTCAAAGAAATAACAACATTTCTAACTAAAAAGATAATCTTCAGGAGGAAAAAACTTGCAACAAAAAAAGAAATGGAAAGGCAAATAAATTACTATTAATATTCAAACACCAGAATCTTAAACTTGTCACATTTTTAACCTAGAATCTTTTGTGAAGTCAGGTATATTTCAAATTTATTTTTGTTGACAGTTATTTAAATTTATAGAAATGCTCTGATTTTTGTCAGATTTTTTTTCTAAATCCCTAACCAATAAAAGTCCCTGACTTATTTTTAAATTGTTATTGATTAGATTCGTTTTTCGTTTATTTAGACATAAAAAAAGTACTAACCAAACGTGGAATTTTTAACCAAAAAGGATAACTTTTTAACAAATTGTTGAATTTTCAATCAAATTGTTACATTTTCATTAAAGAAAGATGCAATTTCTAGTACAATAAATGAATTTTTAAATCAAATAGGTCAATTTTCCTCAACGAAATTTTTTAATCCTCACCCAAAAAATATTTTACTTTGACTCTTAAACATCAAGCATTTCAACATTTTAACATCAAACATCATCATTTAAACAAGAAGTAAATTTTCTAAAAAGACACTGGAATTTCCAAACTAAAAAGGCGAATTTTTAACAAAATAGCTGAATTTTCAACCAAAAGTAATGACTTTTTAACAATATTGTTACATTTTCAAACAAATAGTTTCTTTTTTATCCAAGAAAGATGAAATTTCAACACCGCAATGTCAATGTTAAACGAAAAATACATTTTCTATGAAATAGTTGAATTTTCCTCTAAACATTTGAAATTTCAACCAAAGAGGATAACTTTTAAACAAAGTTGTTGAATTTACGATTAAAAAGTTGCACTTTTATCCAGGAAATATGAAATTTCTAATAAAACAGATGAGTTTTTAAATAAAATAAAAACAGGTTAAAACAAATAAAAACAGACCCCAAAAAGGCGAATTTTCATCAAAACAGTTGAATTTTTAATCAAAAGGATGACTGTTTAACAAAATTGTTGAATTTTTAAAGAAATAATAACATTTATAACTAAAAAGGTCATCTTCAGAAGGAAGCAACTTGCAACAAAAAAAGAAATGGAAAGGCAAATAAATTACCATTAATACTCAAACACCAGAATCTGAAACTTGTAACATTTTTAACCTAGAATCTTTTATAAAGTCAAGTATATTTAAAATTTATTTTTGGTTCACAGTTATTCAAAGTTATATAAATTCCTTGACTTTTGTAAGATTTTGTTTTCTAAATCCCTGACAATTAAAATTCCCTGACTTTTTTTCAATTTTGATTGACTACGTTTTTTTTTCGCGTAAAGTTAAATTCATGTAAAATTTCTCTACAATCACTTCTTCTTTCACAAGGCTCATGTAGACATAAAAAAAATACCAACCAAACGTTTGTGCGTTTAGATTTAACGGCATTTTTTCTCCCCATATAAAATCAGTCGTCCTAATTAATCACCTTAAAACTTGAAAACTCATTCTTGATTAATTTCGTTTTTACAGTTGGGACGAGTGGGTTCCAGAAAGCCGAGTGCTCAAATACAATGAAGCTAATGTCCAAAAACAGAAAGACGTACAAAGAGCTTATGCTGCACAGCAAACTTCGCAAAAAGGAAAAAAGACATCTGTAGTTTCTAAGCCTCAAGGCCGCAATCGTGAAGGCGGGAAAGAAAAAGATACTGAGAGCAATGCTAGCACACCAAGTCTTATAACCGAAAAAGTTAACAGTAGATCTGCAAAAACTAGCGGCTCTGTAAGTCCCACTTCGAATGATTCTTCCTCTGACGTGCCACGGAAAAAGAAAAGGTATTCATAAGAATAATCTTCCGAATTTATTCATATTTTGACAGGGATTTTTACAAATTTTAGATGAAAAATCTGTTCCAGTTTGATTTTAACCATTTTTTAAATAATTAGTTGAATTTTTATCTTCTTTGCTTATGACATCATTCAGTTTAATAATGCCTAGTTCGAAAATATTTTACCTAACAAAATTTTCCATTTTAGATTTTTGTTTTTATGTGTACATTTTTAATTTGAAGAATTTTAAAATGCAGATCGAATGTAAATATAAATTAATTAATTATTTTAACAATTAAACTGTACTTAAAGTATCAAAAAATCCGTTCCGAATTTAAGAAAACCTGGAAACTGTTAGCCAATTTTTTCAATGAAAAGATCACATTTCAGGTTATTTTTAAAGATCCCGATAAATTTGTAATATATTTGAATAATTTGAAGGGCTTTTAAAGATTCTAGGTAATTTTTAAAACTTCTAAGACATTTTCAAGAGCTTTTAATTTTAAAATATTTTACAGAATTTGAAAATATTTCAAGGAATTTTTTATTAATTTGTATTTTCAAGAGCTTTAACCAATTTCAAAGGATTTTAAAAGATTCTGAAGGATTAAAGGTATTTTAGGTTATTTTACGTTATTTAAAAAGATTTCAAGTCATTTTTAATTGCGTTTCGTAGTTTAATGGGAATTTAAAGAATTCGAAATATTTTAGTGAATTTAAAAAGAATTCGTCATAGAATTTGACAGGGATTTTATAATATTTTAGTGGATAAAAAATGTATTCACGAGAAGTAAGGTATTTTGTAGGATTTCAAATATTTTAAAGAATTTTAAAAGATTCTAAGGAATTTTTAACTGGTTTCAATAATTTTAAGAGATTTCAAAGAGTTGGAAATATTTGAGGCTTAATAATTTCCTAGAATTTCGGAACGTATAGGACGATATTATAGGACCTATAAAATTATAAGATATTTTAAATGATTTCACTGCATTTTATAAGGTTTCCGAAAATTTTAATATTGTAAGGGTTTTTTAAATCTCAAGGTATTTATTAGATTTTCCAGTATGTTAGGAAATATTATCAGATTTCATAGAATTTCACCGGATTTGATAACATTTGAATAGATTTTAAAGAATTTATTCAAGAAAAATAAGTTATTTCGTAGTTTTCTTTTTTAATTTGAAATTATTTTTTTGAAATTGACCCTGAATTCTTCTAATTAAAAAAAAATTAATAAACCTTAATTCTTCTAACTTTATTCAATTCTACTTAATTTTAGGGATTTAAATTTTATTTAAAGTTTTTATTCAATTTGATCTGAGGATCATTTGATAAATTCCTTGGCATTTTTAAGCAATTTTAATGGATTTCAAAAAATTTATTCACAAGAAGTGCGGAATTTCGTAGGGTCTCAAAGATATCAAGACATTTTCACATATTTTTTGTAATGTATTTGAAATTTACCCTGAATTCTTTAAAATCCTTTTGAATTCTTTCAAATTTACTGAATTCTACCAAATTTAATGGATTTATTCAAAGTTTTTGTTTAATTAATCTTGAAGTCTTTTAAACTTACCTTAAAGTCATTTACCTTAAAGTAATCTCATAAAACTCTTTTAAATTCTCTTTAATTTTTCTAAACTCATGTCAGACTTACTTAATTTAAATAATTTTCTCATATTTCTGGATTTTTTTAATTTACTTTATTGTTTTTTTAATTCATTTTGATACTTTATGAATTTTATTGAATTCTCTTCGTTCTCCTTAATTTCCTCTAAATTCACTCAAATTTTACTAAAATGAATATTTTCTATTTTTATCAATTTTTTCAATTTACTTGAATTCTTCTAAATTTAATAAATCGTCCTTAATTTATTGGATTTTTTGGAATTAAAAAAAATGGTTTTATTCATCCTTAAATCTTTTTATCTCACCTTGAATTCTTGGGCGTTTCATAAAATTATTTTGAATTTCTCGAAGCTCGTTTAAAAATTACTGAATTCATAGAAGTTTTTTTTTAATATTTTTAAATCAGTTATAATTCATTTGAATTTTTTGTATTAATCTTTTATTTTTATGAGTTTCATTGAATTCTTCTTGTTGACCCCAAGTTCCTTTAAATTCATTATAATTTCACAGAAATCAATAAAATTGTTTTGATTTAAATTTGTTTCCAATTGATTTAAATTCTCTTTAATTTAACGAATTTATCCTGAATTTGATTCCTTTTTAGCTTGGAAAAAATACCATATGAGCGTGATAAAAAGGAACCTTTGGTCCCTATATTTTATCCCATAGGTAGTGTGAGGCCTGTTTTATGTACCTGGAAAAATCTGGAATGTCAGAGAATTTTCTTTTAAAGTCAGGGAATTTTTTCGAGAGCTTGGTTATATATATATTTTTTTAATTGCAATAGATATAAGATTGAATAACGATGGTTTTTATTTGTAAAAGTAGCTTAATATGACTGTATTTAACTACTTTGTTGAAAACTTGTTTGTTTTTTTTTGTTTAAAATTAATGTTTTTAATCGAAAGTTTAACGATCCTAGTGTTGGTCAAAAATGAATCGATTTTAGTTGAAAATTAAAGCATCTAATTCAAAATTCATGATTTTTTTTTCAGTTTGTTCTTTTTGACTGAAATATAATTTTTTCACTGAAAATTTATCTATTCTAGTTGACACTTTAATTATTTCGTTGAAAGTTGTTTTTTTGTTTGTTTGTTAAAAATTCATTTTAAACTGAAAATGTAACTATTTAGTTTTTGGATGAAAATTTTTATTTTTTACTCGAAAATTCGTCTCTTTGGTAGAAATTAATCTAAATCTAAATGTTTCAGTTTAAATGCATTAAATTCAAAATTGTTCAATTCATTTTATAAGCTTTTTTTATGGAGTTTTTATCTGAAAATTTAACTATTGCTTTTTCGGTTGAAACTTTATCCTGTATATTATAGAATTTAGAAATTCAACCATTTGGTAGAGAATGTATGTGTTTTATTGAAAAATCGTCTTTTTGGGTGGAAAATTAATCTTTATATGTTGAAAATTCAACTATTTGGTTTTCCAATTTGAAAATCCACTGTTTTCTAATTCAGCTTTTTAGGTCAAAGATTTTACTCTTTTGTTCACATAATTATTCTTTCATGGTAGAAAAGTAATTTTTCTTGGTTGAAAATAAACTTTTTTCATTGAGATTTAACCTTATTTTAGGAATTGTTTTTTTTATCTTAACAATTCAAATATTTCCTTGAATTTTAATATTTTATGTTTGAAAATTCGATCCTTGTATTACAAATGCATTTCTCTGTTCTGAAAATTTAACTGTTTCGTTAAAGTCATTATTTTTGGTCGAAAATTCAATTATGCTGTCAAAGATTTATTCCTTTGGATTGAAAATGATTTTTTGTTGTTAAGAATCCATCTTTTCCGATTTAAAAGTCCACTGTTTTCTAAAAAATTCGACTTTTTAGGTAAAAAGCTTTACTTATTTGTTGAAAATTAATATTTCTTGTTAGAAAAGTCATCTTTATTGACTGAAAATAAACTTTTTTTTTAAATTCAGCCATTTTGATAAAAATATAATTATTATTTAAAAATTTAACTGCTTTGTTAAAGTCATCATTTTTGGTAGAAAAATGAACTATGCTGTTGAAAATTCATCTTTTTGAATTGAAAAATATCTTTCTTGTTACAAATTCATCTTTTCCGATTTAAAAGTCTACTGTTTTGTAAAAAAATTCGACTTTTTAGGGCAAATCATTTGTTGAAAATAAAATTTTTGATGGAAATTCAACCTTCTTCTAAAAAGTTCGTTTTTTTTGTTTAAAAATTAGAATATTTAGTTAAATTTTAATCTTTTCTGTTTGAAAATTGGACCATTCTCATTGTATCCTGAAAACTCAACGGTTTAGTTAGAAATTCAATTATTTTGTAAAAAATTTCATTATTCTTACAACTATTTGTTATATTATACATTAAAATAATAATTATTATTATAATGTTTGGATTAAAATTATATTTTTGTTAAAAATTCATCTTTTTCGATATAAAAGTTCATTGTTTTCTAAAAAATTCGATTTTTTCAACCTTCTTCTAAAAAAATTTGTTTGTTTTGAAATTGTATCTTTGTGTGCTAAAAATACAACTATTTTATTAAATATTTAATTATTATTGAAAAATTCAACTATTTTGTTGCAGTCATCATTTTTTGTTCAAAATTTAACTATTCTGTTTAAAATTCATCCATTTGGATTGCAAATTCATCTTTTATGGTAGAAAAATTATCCTCCTTGATTGAAAAACTAATTTTCTTGTTTGAAAAGTAACTTTTTTGTTAAAAAATTCAACTGTCTTCGAAAAAATTAGTTTTTTGGTTTTAAAATTGAGCTATTCGCTTAAATCTTTAACTATTTTTTGAAAATCTCGTCTCTTTTACTTGAAAGTTCGTCTATTTGGTTGTTAATGTAACTGTTTGCTTGAAAATTATTTTTTTTTGTATTGAAAATTCATTTTTTTTGTGTTGAAAATTCATTCCTTGTTGGTAGAAAATATTTTATGGTTGAAAATTCAGCTATTTTCTTTAAAATTCAATATATTTCGGCTTAAAATTGATTACGTAGTTTATACTCTGTTTAAAGGTGCTTGATGATACAACTGTTTTGTTGAAAATTCCAATTATTTGGTTGAATTCAACTGTTTTTTATTTTAATTAAAATCATTTCTGGTTGAAATATCAGCTGTTACATTTTTCGGTAAGAGTTAATCTTTTTTTGGTTGAAAACTCAATTTGTTTGAAAGTTAAACTACTTTATTGAAAATTTATGTTTTTCTTAGAATATTCATCTTATTGAAATCTAATTGCAGATTATCGTGAATTAATAAATCCTAAATAACTTTTTTTTTTTATTTCACAGTCGCTTGGATCCTACTGTAGAAACTGAAGAACAGTTTCTAGCGAAAGTAGAAGTCAAAGTCAAATTACCAGATGAACTAAAGCCTTGGCTTGTTGACGATTGGGACGCGATTAGTAGACAAAGAAAACTAGCAATATTACCAGCGAGACATACCGTCGATCAAATCCTGGACGATTATGTCAAATTCAAAACTTCTAGTAAAACTAACAATCCCAATAAGTGAGTATAAATACTGAGTTTCCAAAGTTTTTTTGTGCAAAATACTTCATCTTTTTTGGTTGAGAATGCAAATATTTGGTTTTAAGTTGAAATGCTTTGTAAAAATTCTTTTTTTGTTTGTTGAATATTCATTATTTGAGTTAAAATTTTAACTATTTTGTTGCAAATTAACTTTTTTATTTAAAATTCATTTATTCGGGTTTAAAATTCATCTGTTTTATAGCAAACTACATCATTGTAATTACCCTTTCTTCATTCATTTATGTTCATTTTCCAAGATTTTTTAAAATTTTATATACAAATTTTATTTTTAACTTTTAAGAGTAAGAAAAATGTAACATTTTATTAAATCAAAAAAGAAGCATACAACAGTATTTTTCACTTTATATTTCATATAAGGACAAGTGACTATTCTTAAATGACAGTAAAAAATTTATTTTTTAAATCATTTTAAAATAACAATGGTTCTACATTTTAAATGTGATTTGACATTTAAATAATAATTTTGAAAACCAAAACTTGCCACAACCGGTTAATTTATTATAGTTCTATTAAAAATTATTATTTTTCACAATTCTATGTTTGGTTAAACATTTATCTTCATCAGTTTAAAATACATCTATTTGATAAAAAATTTCTGAATTTTATTGAAACTTTGCATTTTCTGGTAGAATATTAATCTTCTAGTTGAATAATTCGACTTTTTGTTTTAAAAGTCAAACATTAAGTTAAAAATTCCATTAAAAATTCAAAATATCTTTTAAAATTGTTGTGTTTTGGTAAAAATTCATCGTTTTTGGTACGAAATTAATCTTTATTGTAAAAAATTCAACTATTAGGTTTAATATCCCTTAGAAATTCAAAATTTGTTTGAAAATTGCTCTATTTCGTTGAAAATTCATCTATTTTGTTGAAAAGTCATCTATTTTATTAGAAATTTGCATTTTCGTGGTAAAAAATTCATCTTTTGGATTGAAAATTCAACTGTTTGGTTAAAAATTCTTTGTTTTGTTGACAATTTATTCTTTTAGTTTAAAATGCATTTCTTTCGTTAAATATATAATAACTATTTTGTTGAAAATTAGTTTTTTTTCGTTTAAAAAATATTTTTTTATTGCAAGTGTAGTTATTTCATTTTTGCTAGAAAGTTGATCTTTTTTAGTTGGAAATTCACTTATTTTGTTGAAAACTCATCCTTTTTGAGTTGAAAATTCAACATTTTGGATAAGATTTTGTTTCATTATGAATCGAAGAATTTTAATTGGTTAAAAATGTCTGTATTTTGTTGAAACTTTGATTTTTATAGTAAAATATTCATCTTTCTGGTGACTAATTCATCTTTTTGGTTGAAAATTCATTTCTTTCGTTGAAAATTTAACTATTAGGTTAAAAATTCCTTTAAAAATTCAAAATTTTTATGAAAATTCATGTGTTTTGATATAAAATAATCTTTGTTGGTATTTTAATTAATGTTTGGATGAAAATTCATTTCTTTGATTGATAATTTATCTATAAGTTTGAATATTCTTTAAAAAATGCAAAACTTCTTTGAAAATTCATTTATTTTGTTAAAAATTCATGTTTTTTGGTAGAAAACTAATCTATCTGTTAAGAAATGCAACTTTATAAGTTGAAAATTCCACTATCTTTTTGTTTCAGGATTTACCTTTTTTCACAAATTAGCCTTTTTTATTTGAATCCAACTCGGTGTGAATTCGTTTTTTTATTGAAAATTAATTTTTTAAGAAGAAAATTCCACAATTTCATTTTTGGTCAAAAATTAATTTCTTTGAGTAAAAATTCCTTTAAAAATGATCTTTTTTGTTGAAAATTCATGGGTTTTGGTATAGATTAATCTTTTTTGGTAGAGAGTTGATTTTTTTGTTTGAAAATTCATTTTTTCAAAATTTAACTATACAGTTGAATATTCCTTCAAAAATATTTCTTTGAAAATTCATTTCTTCTGAAAAATTTAATTTGCATTTGTAGAAAATTAAGCTTCTTTGTTGAAAATGTATTTCTTTAGTTGAAAATTATTTATATTTTTAAATTAAAAATTAATTTTTTTAACTGAAAATTTAAGTATTCAATTTTTTGTCGAAAATTTATCCTTTTTGGTAGACATTTAATCTTGTTAGTAGAAAATTCCTTTTTTATTTGTTTGAAAATTAGTCTGTTTTGGTTAAATATTAAAATATTGAAAATTCGTATTGAGGGAAAGCGGCAAGAATAATTTGAAAACTTTTGTGACACATCTATTTTTTAGAGAAGGATTCGCCTGTTCGGTTTGAAAATTCAACAATTTTGCCGAAATTTAAACTTTTTGGTTAAAAATTAATCTATTTATTTAAAAATTGAACTTTTTGTTATAAAAGTAACTTTTTCGATGAAAAATCTTTTTTTTGTGTGTGTTAAATTCATCTCTTTGGTTGAAACTTTATTCTTCATTCACTTATTTTATTGAAAATTCATCCTTGTTGGTTTGAAAATTCAATTAATTTGAATGAAAATGTTTTTTTTTGTAAATTCGACTTTTTTCTCAAAAAAATCGCCTTTGGCTTGAAAATTCAACATTTTGGATAAGATTTTGTTTCATTATGAATCGAAGAATCTTTATTGGTTAAAAATGTCTATATTTTTTTGAAACTTTGATTTTTATAGTAAAATATTAATCATTCTGGTGACTAATTCATCTTTTTGGTTGAAAAATATTTTCATTCGTTGAAAATTTAACTACTTTTTGGTTAAAAATTCCGTTAAAAATTCAAATTTTGGCTGAAAATTCATGTGTTTTGGTATAAAATAATCTTTGTTGGTATTTTAATTAATTTTTGGTTGAAAATTCATTTATTTTGATAAAATTTCATGTTTTTTGGTCAAAACTTAATCTTTTTGGTTGAAAATTTATTTCTTTACTTGAAAATTAGTTCAATTAATTCAATTATTTTGTTAGAAATTCATCATATTTTGTAGAAAATTCATCTTTTTGGTTCAGGATTTACCTTTTTTTTCACAAATTAGCCTTTTTTATTTGAACTCAACTCGGTGGAAATTCATTTTTTTATTGAAAGTTAATTTTTTAAGCAAAAAATCCCACAATTCCATTTTGCGTCAAAAATTCATTTCTTTGGTTAAAAATTCCTTTAAAAATTCTAGTTTTTGTTGAAAATGTATGGGTTTTGGTATAGATTAATCTTTTTGGTAGAGAGTTGATTTTTTTGTTTGAAAATTCATTCTTTCAAAATTTAACTATACAGTTCAATATTCCTTCAAAAATATTTCTTTGAAAATTCATTTCTTCTGAAAAATTTAATTTGCATTTGTAGAAAATTAAGCTTCTTTGTTGAAAATGTATTTTTTTAGTTGAAAATTAGTTTTTTATTGAAAATTAATTCAATTATTCTGTTAGAACTTCACCATGTAATCTTCTTAGTGAAAAATTAATGTTTTTGGTTGAAAAATAAACTATTAGTTAAAAAATGCATCTTTCTGAGTTGAAAATTCAACGATTTGATAAAAATTAATGTTTTGTTGAAAATTCGTCTTTTTGATTCAGGATTTAAATTTTTTTACAGATTAGCCTTTTTTATTTGAACTCAACTCGGTGAAAATTCGTTTTTTTATTAAAAGTTAATTTTTATGGAGAAAATTCCATAATTCCATTTTTGGTCAAAAACTCATTTCTTTGGTTAAAAATTCCTTGAAAAATTCTAATTTTTACTGAAAATTTATGGTTTTTGGTATATATTGATCTTTTTTGGTAGAGTTGGTTTTTTTAAAAATTCATCTTTGAAAATTTAACTATACAGTTGAATATTCCTTCAAAAATATTTCTTTGAAAATTCATTTCTTTTGAAAAATTTAATTTGCATTTGTAGAAAATTAAGCTTTTTTGTTGAAAATGTATTTCGTTAGGTGAAAATTAGTCTGTTATGGTTAAGGATTAAAATATTGAAAATTCTTTTTGAGGGAAAGCGGCAAGAATACTTTGAAAACTTTCTTGACATGTCTATTTTTTAGAGAAGGATTCGCCGTGTCGGTTTGAAAATTCAACAATTTGGTCGAAATTTTAACTATTTGGTTAAAAATTAATCGATTTATTTAAAAATGTAACTTTTTGTCAAAAAAGTAACTTTTTCGATGAAAAATCAAATATTTTGGTGTAAAATTCATTTCTTTGGTTGAAACTTTATTCTTCATACATTGACAATTGAATTATTTGTTAGAAAATTCACTTATTCTGTTGAAAATATATCTTATATAGCTATTTATAAAATCAATATTACTTTTCAGAGAAGTAGCGGTCCTCGAAGTTACGAAAGGCTTGCGAGAATATTTTAATGTAATGCTGGGGACACAATTATTATACAGATGGGAGCGCCAACAATATGGAGAAATTTTAGCCGAAAAGCCGAATACAAATCCAAGTCAAATTTACGGAGCTTTCCATCTGCTGAGACTCTTTGGTAAATTAAAATTAAATTAATTAAAATATAATAACTGAGATAACTTTTATTACATTTCCCGATGATAAATTTTAACCAAGTTTTGCGAAATTTTCAGTTCCATAATAACTTGGATAAGTTTTAAAATAAGATAAACGACCTAATTTCGGTTTAGAATTGAATTTTTTTCTTTGAAAAGTTTACTCTTATATTTTTTGTTTGAATTTCATCTTGTTTTTTGTTGTTGTTGGAGATTCATCTCTTTGGTTACAAAATTGATCTATTTTGTTGTTAAAATTCGTTTCATTTTTTATTGAAAATTCATTTTTTTAACTGAAAATTTAAATATTTAATTTTTGGTTGAAAAGAGAATGTATATTTTCCAGTTAAAATTTTAACTATCTGGTTGAAACTTTATCATTCTTAGTTTTATCGTTAAGTATTAATATTTTCTGGTTGAAAAGTCAACTTGGTTGAAATTTAAACTACTTTATTGAAAATTTTGGTTTTTGGTTGAAAATTCATCCTATTGACTAAAAATGTAATTATTTTCTTAAAAATTCGTTTTTATTTGGTTGCAAATTGATGATTTCTTTAAAGATATCCTTTTTGCATAAAAATTCATTTATTTTTGTTTTATGAAGATTCATAATTTTCGGTTAAAGTTCTGTTTGGTTGTAAATTAACTTTTGTCTTAAAAAATCATATTTTCGGGTTTGAAATTCAACTGTTTTATAGAAAATTGGCCTGCTTGGTTTCAAAATTTTAACAGTTTGTTTCAAAATTATATTATTTGGTAGAAAATAAATTTTGTTGTTAAAAATGCATATTTTTAATATAAAATTCAACTATGTTGGTGAAAAATCGAACGCTTCAGTTAGAAATTAGACTATTTTTTTGAAAATTTTACTATTTTTTATCAATTCATATTTTTAAGATTCGCATTTTTGGTTGAAAGTTTATGCTTTATAAGTTAGTGATTGAATTATTTGGTAGAGATTTCATGCGTTTTGTTGAAAATTTATCTTTTCGGTTGAGGATTCAACTACAATGTTAAAAATTTGTCTTTTTGGTTGAATTTAGCTGGTTGGAAATTCGTTTTTTCATCTTTACAATTAATTTTTCAAGCTGAAAATTTATCGATTTCATTTTTGGATACAAAATTATCATTTCAGTTGAAAATTGAACTATTTGGTTGGAAAATTATCTTTCTCGATTGAAAATTAACTTTCTGTCTGTAGAAAAAAATCTTTGTGGAAAATTAATCTTTTTGGTTGAAAATTAAACTGTTTGAATAAAATTACATCTTTGTAAATTAAAAATTTAATTATTTGGTAGAAAATTTTTCAATTTTGTTGAAAATTAGTTTTTTTCCAATTAGCTTGTTTTTAAATAAAAATGTTACTATTCCATTTTTGTTTCAATATTGATATTTTTTACTGAAAATTCATTTTTTCTAGTTAAAACTTAAATACTTGGTTTGAAAAATGACATATTTTGTAAAACATCCACCTTTTTGGGTGGAAAATTAATCTTTTTTGATAAAAATGCAATTTTTGGGTTAAAAATGAAGTTTGTCATTGTAAAATAATCTTTTCAGTTTGAAAATTTAACTTTTTTTCTTGATAAGACAATAATTTTCTTTGAAGAAAATGCATCTTTTTGGTTGAAAATTAAACTATTTGGTAAAAAATGCATCTTCATAAGTTAAAAAATTAACTATTGGGTAAAAAATTAATGTTTTTTAAAAAATTCGTCTTTTTTAGTAGAAAATTAATTTTGTTTATTGAGAATTCATCTTTTTGGTTGAGGATTTATTATTTTATTACAAATTCGCATTTTTCAGTTGAATTCAACTGGTAAAAATTAGGTTTTTAAAATTAAAATTTAATTTTTTTAACGGAATATTATTCATTATATTCAATATTATTCAATATATTAATTTTTGTAAGGTTTTTCTCTTTGGTTGAAAATATATCCTTTATCAGTTGAAAATTGAACTATTTGGTAGAAAATTAATTTTCTTTGTTTTAAAATTTTGTCTTTTTTTGAGTAAAATATTAATCTTGTATACTTAAAATTCATTTTTGTTGTTGTTGAGGAGTCAGCTATTTTGTTAAAAATTCATCTTTTTTAGTTGAATTAAATTCGTTGAAAATATGTTTTTTCTTGTTAAAAATTAACTTTTTTAACTGAAAATTTATATACCATTTTTGGTGGAAAAGTTTTCTTTTTCAGTTGAAATTCAACTATTTGTTTGCAAATTCATCTTTCTTGATTGAAAATTAGATGTCTTTTTAGAAATTTATCTTTTCCGGTTTAAATATTAAATGTTTTCGAAAAAAATCGACGTTTTAGCTTGAAAACTTAACTCTTTTGTTGAAAATTCCTCTTTTGGTGTACAAAATTTATATTGTTTATCTCAAAGTCATCGTTTGGGTTGAGGATCTAAGTATTTTGTTGAAAATTCGTCTTTTTTGGTTCAATTCAATTCATTCAACATTTTTTTTCCTTCTTGAAAATTAATGTTTTTAACTACAAATTTATATACCATTTATAATGAAAAAGTTTTCGTTTTTAGTTGAAGTTTAACTATTTGTTTGAACATTCGTCTTTCTTGAGTAAAAATTAACTTTCATTTTGAAAATTTATCTCTTCCAGTTTAAAAGTTAAATGTTTTTCAGCTTGAAGACAACATTTTGGTTGAAAATTGTTCTTTTCCGGGTAAAGGGTCAATTGTTTTCTAAAAAATTCTACTTTTTAACTTGAAAACCTAATACTTTTTTGTTGAAAATTCGTCTGTGTGGAAAATGAATCTGACTTGTGGAAAATTCACCTTTGTGGTTAAAAAATAAACTGTTTAAAACTGAATCTTTATTATTTAAAAATTCAACTGTTTGGTATAAAATTGATAAATTCTGTTGAAAATTAGTGTTTTTATGTTAAAAAGTATCTTTTTGATTGAAAATTTAATTATTTAATTAAAAATTTAACCAATTTGTTGAAAATTCGTTGATTTTTTTTTAGAATTATTTTTGTAAAAATAAAAATTTTACTATTCCATTTTTGGTTCAATATTGATATTTGTTACTGAAAATTGATCTTTTCTTCTTGGAAACTTAATATTTGGTTGAAAAAAAATGAAATTGTTTGCTGGAAAATGAACTTTTTCATTATAAAATAATTTTTTCTGTTTGAAAATGTAACTGCTCTGTAAATAATTTTCTTTTTAGCTTAAAAATTGAACCATTTTTTAGAAATTCTTGTGTTTTATTAAAAATTTGTTTATTTTTTCCTTGATAAAACAATAATCCTCGTAGTAGAAATTTTACTTTTTTGGTTAAAAATGAAAATATTTGTTAAAAATTGCATCTTTATAAGATGAAAATTCATCTATTTGGTTACGGATTTATTTATTATATTACAAATTTGCATTTTTTAGTTGAATTAAATTTGGTGAAAATTAGTTTTTTATTGAAAACTAATTTTTTAATCGGAATATTTAGAGATTCTACTTTTGGATGAAAACTTATATTTTTTAGTTGAAAATTCTTGTATTTTGTTGATAATTTGTCTTTTGGTATAAGATTAGTTTTCTTGTTTAAATTTCAATATTTGTTGCTTTAAAAATTCAGCTATTTTGTTAAAACTTCAACTACTTTGTTGAAAGTTCAATTATTTTCCGGAAAATTTAACTCAAATAGTTGTTTGACAGTTGAACCAATTTTTTAAATATTCATTTTTATAAGATTCCTAAAGTACACTTTAGGAATTCTTTATGGTCTTTATGGTATTCTTTAAAGTCCCTAAAGTACACATAATGTAACTTTTATTAATGTCACTTTCTTTCAATAAATTAACTATTTCTGAATCGTCTTACATTCTTTTGGAATATTTCAAGGTATTTTTAAAGATTTTAGGATATTTTTAAACTTTTAAGGCATTTTCAAGAGCTTTTAATTTGAAATATTTCATAGGATTAAAAAGACTTCCAAGGGATTTTTCATTAATTTCATTAACACTTTTTTTTATTTCCCACAAAATGAAACGATTTTATTTAACATATAAGGTTTTAATATATTTAAAAAGATTATGCAGAACTTTATAAGATTTCCGACGATTTTAAGGAATTTTAAAGCTCTCCAGGTATTTTAATAAATTTGCCAGAATTTCAGGAAATATTTCCAGATTTCACGTGATATAATATTACATGGGTCACTCTAAAAGTTTCTAGAATGAGATTGTAGAAATGGTGAAGCGCAATTTTTTGTTATAAAATAAATTCTTAAAATGTCAAACAAAGGATGCACAACTATAAATTTGTTAGTGAAGACAATGTTGAAAAGTTATAATACAGATTGCGTTAAAAACATGATTTTTTCTTATTCATTCCAGAAACTTTGAGAATGATCTGTGTATTTTTGTGGATTTTAAAGAATTGATTCAAGGGAGGTGAAGTGTTTCGTAGGGTTTCTACGATTTCAATAGATTTGAAGTTTTTATGGAAAACACCTTAAATTCTTATTAATTTATCATGAATTCTTTCATTTCTTTGAAATTTAAAAACTAAGAATTTACTTGAATTCTTCTAAATTTATTCAATTGATTTTTTTAATTTTTAAAAGTTTTCATTTAACTGATCTTGAGGATCAATTAATAAATTGATCAAAGGATTTGAAATATTTTAATGTATTTTTTCAAATTCCTTGGCAATTTCAAGACATTTAGAAAAATTAAGATTTTAAAGTATTTTAAATATTTTAGGTTATTTAAAAAATTACACAGAAAATTTTCATGGATTTCAGTAATTTAATTGGATTACAAAGGATTAGAAATATTTGAGGGTATTTTAAAAAAATTCCCAAGCATTTTCAAGAGCTTTGCCAATTTTTAAGGGATTTCAAAGGATTTAAAATAATTTACGCTATTTTGAAAGATCCCAAGACATTTTTAAGAGATTTAAACAATTTAAAGACATTTTGAAAGGTTTTAATAATTTCAAGGGATTTTAATATTTTAATTGATTTCAAAGAGTTTATTCACAAAAGTGAGGGATTTCGTAGGGTTTAAAAGATTTGAAGAGATTTTACAATATTTTTTGCAATTTCATTTGGAATTCGACATGAATTCTTTTGAATTCATGTTGAAATCTTTTGAATTCATGTTGAAATCTTTTGAATTTTGCTCAATTCACTCAATTCAATGATTTTTTTACAAATTTTTGTTCAATTCATCTTAAAGTCTTCAAAACTCACATTAACATCTTAAGCATTTTATCCGATTCTTTTGAATTCCCTTTATTTTTTCTAATCTAATTTCAAACATACTCAATTTAAGGCATTTTTTCATATTTTTACATTGTTTTCAATTCACTTAAATTCTTTTTAAATTCTGCTTGATTTTTTATGAATTTAATCGAATTCTTTAAATTTCCTTAAATTCCTCTGAATTCCTTAAAATTTTAATGACATCAAATTCTTTAGAAGTCCCTTGCACTTGTCTAATTTCGTTAAAAACTTACTGAATTTAATGAAGTTTTTTCATATTTTTACATTATTTTCAATTCATATAATTTTTTTTAATTGAACTTAAAGTTTTATTCATTCCAATTGTACGGAAATCAATCTTTTTTATTTAAAAAATGTTTTCCAATTCCTTTCAATTCTTTGGACTTTACCTTGAATGGTTCTGAATTCTTATGAATTTATCCTGAATTTATTACCCTTTGAGCACGAAAAAAGTACCCTATGAACGTGACCAAAATTACCCTTTGGTCCCTATATTTTATCCCATGGGGACTGTGAGGCCTGTAACTGAAAATTAATTTTTTTAACTGAAAATAAATTTTTTAACTCAATATTTAAGGATTCAATTTTTAGTCAGAAAGTTATCTTTTTCATTTAAAAATTGCACTAATTGTTTGAAAATTCATCTTTCTTGATTGAAAACTAACTTTTTTTTAATTGATCTTTTCCAGTTTGAAGTTAACTGTTTTCGAAAAAAATCGACTTTTTAGCTTGCAAACTTAATTTTTTGGTTCAAAATTTGTGTATTTGGTTGAGAACCTAAGTCTTGCATTAAAAAGTTATCTTTCTTTGCTGAATTGAACTGGTTAAAATTCGTTTTTTTTTTATTAATTTTTTTATCTAAAAAATTAACTGTTCCATTTTCGATCGAAAACTGATTTCTTTAGTTGAAAATTCATGTATTTTGTTAGAAATTTGATCTTATTGATTGAAAATACATTTTCGTAAGCTGAAGATTCAGCTATTTGATTAAAACTGCAACTGTTTTATTGAAAATATAATTATTTTCTTGAAACGTCAACTATTTTATTAGTTATCTTTGTTGGTGGAAAATTCAACTGTTTTATTGAACCTTTATATTTTATAGTAGAATAAACGTGACGAATCCCAATTAGTAATACAAAATTATAAGTATTCTTAAATTAATCCAGAATGTTTTGATTGTTTTTTTTAGTTTATTTCAGTAAAATCGATGCTTGTTTCAGTAAAACTTGGCAGCATGCTTTCCTACACTCCACTGGACGAAAGAAGCATTCAATTACTTCTCGTTTACATCCACGATTTTCTCCGATATTTACACAAAAATAGCAGCACATTATTCAGTCTTCAAGATTATGGAGCTGCTTCTCCAGAATATCATCGAAAATTTAATTGAACTTCTAGTTTCTTCCACTAACTTTATTCGAACTTAATTCTATTTCGAAAATGAATCGAAATCCAGGTGAATCTATATTTTTATCATTTCATCGATATAATTTTATAAGAAGACAATTCGATTTTTATATAAAAACTTATAACCGCATAAATCGTCATCTTTAACGACAACTGGTAGGGCATGCCAATAACAAATTAATGACGTTTCATTTATAAAATGAATTTTTGTTAAATACAATTAAGAACCATCTCTAAATTTTTGATACATTTCGGGTTTCATGAGACGAAGCAGAACTCTGATTAAAATTTGTTTTCGATGCAGCAGCAATATTCTTTTTCATAGAAAAAATAATGTAAAATTGTGTTAAATTTGTAAATTTACCGGACCGATTTTATGTAGAAAAAAATAGAAGGTGGCCTTTTTGAGAAATAATATTTTCGCAAAAAAGCCACCTTTTATTTTTTTCTTGATTTCTTTTAGATTCATAATAATGCGAGAGATATATTTCAGTTTTGCCGTCGATATGCCCTTCCTTCATATAGAAAAATTATTTTTGTAATAAATTTTTTTAAGTACCAAGTCTTTTTTTCAATATTCATAGTTTTATGTTCTCAAGAAGCTAGCGAACATTTCCAAAGTCTCAAATCGGCAAAAAATTTAAACTACTGAAAATATTTATTAACGAAATTTAAACATTCTGAAAGTAAAAGTTAATGGAACTAGAAAAATGCAGTACTTCTAATTTCCAAAGATTATTAAATTCCCGAAATTTCTGATCAACAATAATTTCCAACAAAAAAATTTTAGTTTAATGTTTTTTTATCTGTTATAGGATACTATTTCTTTTTATATCATGCATATTGCAAATTGTAAATGTACATGATTTAAAATATTGCGATTAAAACTAAAAATATTTAGAAAAGGTTTAATATTTTGAAAAATTATTTTATATTATAGAAAATTATTTTTCTCTGTGAAGGAATAGTTTAGCTAGGACAAAACTTAAAAAATACCTCCCCCTATATTACTATGAATCTAAAAAAAAAAAAAAAATAACAAGAAATAATCGAAGGTGGTCTTTTTGCGAAAATTCACTTTTTAATTTTTTCGAAAAGTCTACGCCATTTTAGTCATTAAAATTTTTTAATTCTTTTTTTTTTAAGGAATTTGAAGGAGTGTAGATTGCTCTACAAGCTGCCGTAAAGAAAATTAAGTTATGTGAGTTTTTTTCTCAAGATAAAATTTTTTAAATAAAATGTTCGTTCATTTTTCTTACATAATTCATCTATGTAAATATTCAAGTTGCCCGAAATTCATGGAAATAAATTTTTTGTAAAAAACAAAAGACGCGTGTCTCATATTTCACCTATAAAAAAATTAATTTGAGTCCCAAAAAATTCCATCATATCAACAAAAATCTATCACCTACGTAAAATAGAATTAGATTCTTATTTCATTTTTGGAAATGTAGACCTATTTTTTTTTTTCTTAAAAAAAGAAGTACTTTTCGTTTCGTTGTAGTGACTGTCCCTGGTAAGGATGAAATAATTTAAATAAGATGAAGTTAATTACGAACAGAAAAATTCGATTTTGTACCTACTGACTGTGTTAGATATGATTTTAGAAATTATACATCAATTGAAAAATTCTTTGCAGAAAAATCAACAAATAAATTGGAAAAAAGGTGTCAATGACTTTGATAATATTTTATATAATCATACAAAAATATATTTTTTATAATTAAAAATTTTGTATCATAAAGTAAAACTAACATTATGTATTGGTTGCTTGTACTAAATAAGGTATTTTAATTTCTTGGGTATTAACATTTTTTAGAGTACTTAAAATTTGCAAATTTCACTATTTTATTTCCAGACGAATAAACAATAAAATTTACAGTTGTAGACTTCAAATTACGAAACGATTGAAAAAACGTGAAAAATGATATTCGCCATAGTGTAAATTTCTCGAATTGGAAAATTCCCGATTATGAAAATTCCTGAATTTAAACAATAAAAAAATTGTTTTTAAATAAATATTATTTATTTATTAAAAATAAAATAATTAAATATTTCTACCGTAAAAATCTTTTCTTAATACATAGAGTTTTTAAAAATTATTATTTGAATTTAAAATAATAATAATTGGAAACAATTTTGTTTGAAAATGTACATAGTATTTTTTTAATCAGAAAAAACGTTCTCAAAAATCAAAATGTTAATTTAAAAAATAATTATAATATGAAGATATTTCGTCATATATCAGTGCTGAATTTAATCTTGCAAAAGTTTGTTTGAAAAATGTTATCAGTTTTGGAGAACATTTATGAAAAAAAATGTTCATTGGAGACGCTCGTGTTATTAAATTTATTTTTTTATAAAATTTTTTACCAATTATTGCTTTTCCAAATTCAAATATTAATCTTCTAAAAACTTTAAGTATTAAAAAAATGTTCTTTGATAAAAACATTTGAACATTGTATTTTTAATAAATAATATTTATTAAAAAACAATTTTCTTTTAATGTTTGAATTCGGGAATTTCCTAATTCGGTATTTTCATGCTTCGGAAATTTTATTTTTCGTTTTTTTTTTAATTCGTCCGAAAAAAAACATCAGAAACAAAATATATAAGTTAAAATAAATATTTTCAGAAACGTTTCAGAATCGTTAAAAAAATATGTATAAGGCATTGCAGCTTTTCTTGTCGATATAAGATTTATCTCTGGGGGTTTCTGTATTTAAAAAAAATTTAAATTATAGATGATAACGGACAACATTTTTTTTTTAAATTGCTTAAATTAGCCCAGCAGAAATAGTTCAAGAAGGCGTATAAGTATTACACAAAAAAATCTAAGATCTTTATACTTGAGATATTTTTTTAGAATTAAAAAAGTGTTAAATTACCTTTTCTTTAAACGAGTTTTTTTATTGGGTTTTAGTGCTTCCGGAAAATAAAATTCAAGTTACCTTTAGTTTTACAAATCACAAAATCATCCAAATAAAAGCCTCTATTAATTTTTTTCGTATTAAAAATAATGTTAAATTAACTTTTCATAATACAAGTTTTTTGAGTGGAGAAACTGCTTCAGGAAATGAAATCCAAAACCACCCTTATTTTTAGAAAATCATGAAAATGAACGCCTTTATTCACTTTTTTTCGATTTAAAAATCGTGCAATATTACCTTGTTATGAAACAAGTTTTTTTTAGTAAGGAAAGTGTTTCCGGAAAAAAATGTTTAAAGTCACCCTTAGTTTTAAAAATCACAACATCATGCAAATTAATGTCTTTAGACACTTTTTTTAAAATGAAAAAAGTGTTAAATCACCTTTTTCATAAAACAAGTTTTGTGAGTGGGTATTGATGCGTCAAGAAAAGAAATTTACTGTCACACTTAATTTAAAAAATAATAATAAAAATCACCGGAACCCGTTCATTTTTCGGAACGGATAAAATTTAAGAAAGATAAAATTTCAGAATGGGTTATAATACATAATGGTAAAACTTAGGAATACCAAAAATTCGGAAAAAGGAATAAATCAGAAATCCAAAACTCTGAATAGTATTTATTCGGAAACCAAAGAAGCGGAATGGGTAAGAATTCGGAAACGTTAAAATTAGGAGGGTGAACAATTAGGAATAAGTAAAAATACGGAGAGGAAAAATTCGGAAAGTACAAATATTTATTACAGTAAATTTAAATAGCATATCATAATAAATTTATGATATCCATCATTTTAAATTTTTCACGAAAAAATAATTATTTTCTATCATTATATCATTTAAAAACAATTTTCAACGTACAACATAAATTTATTATGATATAATATTTAAATTCACTGCGATAAACATTTGTTTGCTACCATAAATAAACAATTATACACCTGCTAATAGGTATATTTATTAATAATTCCAAGTTTTCTACTTTCCGAATTTTTCCTCTCCGTATATTTACATATTCCTAATTTTTAACCCTCTTAATTTTAACGCTTCTGAATTTCCACCCATTCCACTTCTTTGATTTCCGAAGCAATACCTTTCAGAGTTTTGGATTTCCGACTTATTGCTCTTTCCTACTTTTTGCTATTCCTAAGTTTTACCATTATGTATTATAACGCATTCTGAAATTTTACCTTTCTTAATTTTTACCGTTCTTAGTTTTAGAAAGGCACAAAATTATCAAAAACTTTAGAAACTTTTTTACATTCTCATCATTTATGATTGAGAAAGTATTAGAATTGTCGGAAATTTTACATTACAATTTTTCAACGGATCTCCACGTTTCGAGACCCCCTGAATCCGAAAATCAAGTTTTTACGATGGCGTCTGTCTGTCCGTCTGCCCGTTCGGCTGTCCGGCCGTCCGTCCGTAAACACGATAACTCTCGAAAAAATGAACGGATCAAAACCACTTTTTTCTGAATTTGAAAGTTCTGTTTGCGGATATTTATAGTATTAAAAAGAACAAACAATTTATCTTTATGACTTTTTCCGATAAAAAAAAAATTCTCAGAGTTACAGCATTTTAAAAAAAAATTCAATTAACCGAAAATCAAAATTTTAAGCCAAAAAACGTACGATATGAAAAAAAGTCGAGAGAAGAAAAGCATTTCTTTTTGAAAGCCCTACAAGATTATCATAACAAAGTTTTGGATTTTCTTAAAAAATCGAAAAATCAAATTTCGATTGCACAAAAAATAATGAAAAATGAAAAATTCCGTTTTGTGGTCAAACTATGTAGGACACGAAAAAAGATAAATTAAAAAGAATTGTTATCCCAAAAAAGATCAACATATTTCGTTAAGAATCACTTCTTGATAGGACGCGTCCTTTTTGTTTTATTCGTGAAAAATAACGTTGAAAATAACAAAATAAAAATGTGTGGAAAAACGACGAAAGTTACGAGAAAAAAAATCCAACATAACCTGTTTACAAATGTCTGTCGGAAATCGAGTGCGCAGCGCGAGTGTCACGATGAGAATGTGTACATCAAAACCTACAGAGCTTTGAGAAACTTAATCTTCGACTATACTTAATTAGGTAGATAATTCATAATATGAAGACGCATAATAATACTCCCATCTGAAAGAGATCTTGTTGATAAAGTGTAATTCAAACATTTCAAATGCAAATAACAAATATAAGAACGCAAAGCGCGAGATTCAACCATCGCGCACCCAAGGCGCGCTTAAACTTGCGAGCGAAGGGAGCCGCGCGCTTAGCGCGCGATAGTAATGTACCCGCAAAGCGGGAAAATTGTTTTTATTAAAGATTAAATTAATTAGCTTGTCATAAAATAAGTTTGTTGAGTTGGTTAAGTCATGTACGGATCAAATATTTAGCTTACGGCAAATAACAGAAAAAAGTTTGAAAGTAGGAAAAAAAGTTTTCTGTGCATTTGTTGACCTAGAAAAAGCTTT
>NC_046662.1:19466939-19474093 GCF_010883055.1 Belonocnema kinseyi | reverse complement strand
GAACGAACGTGTTATTTACTTAAATAGCACGAGAATTCTGGATCAATCTGAAAAATCTCTATCCCTTCCACACACTACTCCTTTCCCCTGCCGAGTGAGTCAGGCCTACCCGGAAAGGGAAATGGCTTAATGGTGTAATAATAATAAAAAAAGAAAACGAAGTCTTTACTCAAGTTTCTTTTGAAATTAAAAATGAGGGGGAGTTTACCACTCACCAGAGTGCGCGATCTGTTCGGTTTCGAGTTCTCTGTGAAAATTCAAATGTAATATATGAAAAATAGATGTTTTTTTTACAAATTATTAAGAAAAGTTTATATTTAATTCGTAAAATAGAGTAAAAGTTTCAATTATTCAGTTTGAATCGAAAAAATTTAATATTTTAAGTATGGCCAGTTTTTCAGTTCAGGATTTCACAAACATAACATTATTGTGTACTGAAAGGGCGTTTCAAATTATAATTGTTTTCAAAAGTTTTCTATTTTTTACAGCGAAAACTAAAAACAAACATATTTTCAAATCAAAAAAGCAACTGTTATTTCGAAAAATATTTTTTTTCAGTTGAACTCGACTGTTTTTTATTACAATTTTATCGGTTGAAGTTTCTTCTCTTTGGTTAAAAATTTATTTTTTATTTATTTTATTTTTTGATAAAAACATTATTTGTTGAAAATTCGTCCTTTTTGGTTGAATTCGACGGCTTTTAATTTAAAATATTTTTTGGTTGAAATATCAACTATTACATTTTACGTTGTTTTTTCAAGATTCATCTCTTCGGTTTAGAAAAAAAACTATATTGATGAAAATCAGTGACCTTGTCCGTTTTTATTAATTCGCCTCTTTCAGTTTAAAAATGAACTATTTCGATGTAAATGTATGTATTATATTGAAAATTCTTTTTTTTTTGGTTGACAATTAATCTTGATTCTTAACAATTAAACATTTTGATTCCAAAATTATTTTCCAGTTGCAAATTTAACTAATTTTCAAAAATTCGTTTTTTTTTTCTTAAAAATTGATCTTTTTAGTTGAAAATTCAACGATGTGTTTTTGAAAATTTACTGTTTTTTAGAAAAATTATCCTTCTTGATTGTAAATTGATTTATTTTGTTAAAAATTCAACTATGTGTTTGAAAGTTTACTTTTTTTTTAGAAAATTATTCTTCATGCTTGTAAATTCATCCTTTTAGTTAAAAATGCATTCCTTTTTGTTAAAAATGTAAGTATCTCGTTCAAAACTCCTTTTTGTTGGTTCAAAATTATTTTTTTAAACTGAAAAGTGAACTATTTCATTTTTGAATTTTTTGTTTGAAAATTAATTCTTGAACTTAAAAATGAGGTATTTCATTTATATATATATATATTAATTTGACTGTTTTTTATTTGATATGACAATTTTTTTGGTTTGAATATCAACTATTCAATTTTTCTTTGAAAATTTAACTTTTTGGTTTAAAAGTTATACTACTTTGTTATAAAATCATTTTTTTGGTTGAGGATTCATTATTTTAGTTGAAAATTCATCAAAATGGCCGAAAATCTGATTATTCTATTAAAAAATTAGTTTTTTTGTTGTTGAAAATTAATTCTTTTAACAGAGAATTTAACTAATCCATTTTTAGTTGCAAATTTATGTTTGTAGTTAAAAAGTTGCCAAATTGGTAGAGAATTCGTTTTCTTTCAGTAGAATGTTTACCTTTTTTGATTAGAGGTTCAAATATTTAGTTGGAAATTTATGCATTTTATTAAAAATTTGTCTTTCTAGTAAAAACTTAATCTTCTTGTTTGAAAATTGATCATTTTGGTTGAAAATTGAACTATCTCATATTTGGTACAAAACTGATCTTTATTAGTTAAAAATTATACTATTTGGTAAAAAATAGACAATGTTATAAAAACTTATACTTTGAATTTGTTTAGTTGTCAATAATGTCAATAATGTTGTGTTTGTAAAATTCAAAACTACGCAAGAAAATGTGACCAGTAATTAAAATATTAAATTTTGTTCTATTCAAACTGAATGAGTTACTCTTTTACTTTATTTTACAAATGAACTATAAACTCTTATTAATAATTTGTATAAAAAAGTTATATTTTATTTACTAAATTTAAATTTTCGCATAACTCGATTCCGAAAAATTCAATTATGAAAGGCAATTTAACACATTTCATGGTGTTTTACCATCTCAAAAATAATTATCGTTTGATTTTTTTAAACACGAAATATATTATTTTCTTCATTGGTCTTTTTATTTCTCTTAAACATTGTACATATATAATATTTTTTTATACATAAAGAAGCATCTTTTCTTTCAAAAGATGATGAAAGCAATGCTTAGGTTTCTTTTCTTGAGATTAGATTTACTATCTCGCTTCCGGTTCCATTCGTTCTACAATCTACTTACTGCATACTACCATTCTACCTAAAAACGAGGATATTGGAAACCTGGAAATTGAGGAAAAACCCAGGAAGCACGCAGCTAATGACCACCCAAGGTATTGACCAAATCTCTTACAGGTAAACAGCTAAACTGAAGGTGAACCGAAGCCGAGTAGCACGAGCTTGCTTTCTTTCAAGTCTCCTGAAATCAGACAATGTAAAGTCCGACTGGACTGGAACGGTACACCGGGGCAGGTGCTAGAAATCGGACCCAATTGGGCCTCGGACCCACTGCCTTCCTGCGTCTGGGCACGTACCTTCTTGCAATCTGTTGGAGAGCAAAGCCATTTCTTTTTTTCTTCTTTTTTGCTCGTTTATCCCTCTATAGAGTCTACAGAGCAGATGCTAGTGGTTTGTCACCTTGTGAGTAGACACATATTTTTCCGGTGTATCAAGCTTGGATTGCGGTAAGTTTTTCCAATAAAAAGGACCATGGTCGGGGGCGGGGTTCAAAAATCGAAGATTGAAGTTTCAATGGAAACAGAATTATTGTTGGGTACCAAGTTGTTTTGCCTGAAATGACTGCACGAATCGGAGGCGGGGTTCTAAAATTTAACTATCAAATCAGACAACTAACAAATCGATTTTGCATCACAAGAAAAAAAGTATTTTTACCCAGTAAGAAGGTTTGCATTGAACGAGATTAAAAAATGCAATTCACTTGAATACCTGATTTTTCCAGTTGTCTCCTACACCGAGGAGGAAATAGATATGAGAAAAACTCAATCCAATTCAAAACACCTCGAAAAATTGTATAAAACAATATATTGAATAAAATTGAAAAAGACGAAAATCCGTAGTGATCCGTCGCCAGTAACACTTTTGTATGCACTAAAAGTTCGATGCAGTAACTTTGGCTTAAAAAGTCCGCAAAAATCACCTGATTATGAATATCATAGTTCGTTTTCGAAATCTGGTGCAACAATGTTTTAAACAATTTTTTAAAAACAATTACATTATTCTAGAAGATAACAATGTTATAAAATTATTATCAAAAATTTTATGGAAAAACGAAACTTTTATGCCTTAACAGAATTTTTATCCTTTTTTAAAAACTGTGTGCGCAATTTTTTGAACTTCTTAATAAAAGGCTTTGTGTACATTGTGCAAGGTCAATGCTATAACTTTTGTAAGAAATCTCAGGGAAATTACCTTAATTACAAATACTTTTGTTACTTTGCAAAAATCTCAATCGGTTTTCTTTGTATAAACAATTTTTATAAACAAATACGGATATTTGATATATAGTTTTCGTTTTTAAACGTGTTTTTAAAATCAAATATAAAACAAAAACTTTGTCTCTTATATAGATAAATTAATTGCAAAATAAACTTTGCTTTCTTATTAGTACATTATTATTTTGCAGTTAATTGTTTATAAGGCCGTAATGAACAAATTGTTTCAATTATGAGCAAATTTAAGAGAGACAAAGTTTTTCTTTGTGCCAAATTCAAGCAAAGCGAATAAAAAGATTGGTTTCGATAAATCTGGGATTTTGTTGATAACAATTATTATTAAAAGAAGGACGTTGTTTTCAGAGTGGTAACAGAGAGAAAAATGGTGAGGAGGTACCAGATAAATAACTAAAAAAAAATTGAAAATCTTAACTGTAAAATTGCAGCTGGGAATAATCAAAGATTATTTTGCAATTAATTGTTTATAAGGCCATAGTCAACAAATTATTTGAAATCAAAGAAAATCTACAAGAGACAACGTTTTTTTATATCTCATTTTAAAAACACGTTTAAAAACGAAAGCTGTATCAAATATCCGTATTTGTTTATAAAAATGGTTATTAACAACAACAAAAAACGATTGAGATTTTTGCAAGGTAATAAAAGTATTTGTAATGAAAGTAATTTTACTAAAATTTCTTACAAAAGTCATAGCATTCACGTTGCACAATGTACATAAAGTCTTTTATTAAGAAAGTTTAAAGTTGTTAAAAAAGGACCATTTTAATACTTATATATTAACAAAATATTTAGTGCGGTCGGCAAATTTTCTTTAACCTCATAAAGAAAGTATTCTGAAAAATGATTTATATTTTTTTCGAAAATTTTTGGTCCAATAGTTGCCGAGATATGTAGCCGAAAATATGTCAATTTCAGTGCAAATTCAATTGTTTATAAAGCTCTAACTTGAAATTGGATCATTGCATGAAAAATTTGTTGCAACATAAAAATTTAGTTTTTCCATAAACTTTCCGAAAATAATTTTAGAACATGTTTATCTTAAGAATTGATGTAATTGTTTTAAAAAAGTGTTTAAAACATTAATGCACCACATTTCGAAAAAATAACATTGATGTTCATAATCAGGAGAGTTTCGCGGACTTTTTAAGCCAATTAGTCACTGCGTCGCACTTTTAGTACATAGAGAAGTGTTACTGGCGACTGGATTATGTCAGGATCAATAAAATGAAAACCTCTAAGTTTTTTATTGATATAAATAAATAATATTATTCCTTGTAGTGTAACGTAATTATTATACATTGATTGATTATCTACAAAATTATTTATCCATTTACTATTATCAATTTATTTTCATTTTTATCTTGACTTTCACTTAATTATTAATTTATTATTATTGTCATTATTACTTCATCTCTATGTATTTTTAATTCATGAATTATAATTAATGAATTAAAAATACATACAGATGAAGTAATATTGACAATAATAATAAATCATTATTTTTATTTATAATTTATTATTATTGTTTACTTACTATGTAAAAACATTTATACATTTAACAGTAACCATTTCTACAATCTTCGATCAGTTACAGATTTATGTTATTATCATTACAATCTATAACATTATTACCATTAATCACTCTTTTCACGTCATTTATTGCTTGTATATTTAGAAAGTATATTATAATTTTTTAAATTTTTATTCATTTAAATATCTCAAAAATCTTATTCGTAAGATTCATGAAAATTAAAATTTATAAATTTGTATTACAGAAAAAAGCATTGAAAATATTTTCAAATCGATATTTTCTGAAACTACCAGGCGAAATTAAATGAATTTGAAATATAATACAACATTTTAGAATTCGAAACAATGCAATAAAGATTTATTCTGAAGGTATTACAGGAAATTAAATAAATTAAAAATAAATTCTACTTCGCGGAATTAGAAAGGAAGTAAAAAAGGAATTAAATAAATGTAAATTTTGTCCTGTTTCTGAAACAACAAATAATTCCGAGAGTTGTTGCCGCTGCTGTGAGAACTGAAGGGAATTAAATGTCTGAAAAATGTATATTACCCTCTTGTGGATTAGCATTAGAGGTCGGTGAAAGAATCAGGTTTTAAATAGAATAGTAAAATGTTCATTTTTACGCTGAAATCCGAATTTCATTATTTTTTTTCATTCAAGCCATCTTATTGGGTAAAAACATAATGTAGCATAAAAAAGAGGCCAGGCCAGCGGGAGCGGAGCCCTAGAAGACGCAGGGGGCAATGCCCCCCCCCCCAGAAATCGAACAGAAAGCAACAAAGTATTGATTTACCGCCAGCTGAAATTGAATGATGGAATTCATCGTAACGTTTGAATTTTTCAAAAATCCAACAGAAATCTTGGTGAAAACATTTGAAGTATGCGTTACATCTTGTTAATCTGTCCGAAAGCTTTGCGAAATATTTGCAAGCTTTGTAAAATATTTGCAATCTTTGGGAAATCATTGAAAAATTTGTGCAATCTTGGAAATCTAGTCTAAAATATTTGCGAAATATTAACAATATTTTTGAAAAAATTCAAATATTTGTGAAATTATTGAAATTTTTGTAAATTATTTCTGAAATCATTGCGAAATATTTGAAATATTTTTGAAATATTGGTACTATTTGTGAAACTATTGAAATCTTTGTGAAGTATTTGAGCAATCATTTAAATCTTTGTACACTCTTTGAAAGCTATCAGAAAGCTATCATTTTTATAAGATATAAATCGATCCGAAATCTTTGCGGAATATTTGAAATCTTTTTGAAATCCTTGAAATCTTTGGGAAATTATTAAACTCTGCATGAAATCTTTTTAATCTATCCGAAATCTTTCAAATCTTTATGAAATCTTCGGGAAATCATTGACATCTTCGTGCAATCCTTGAGCTCTACCAGAAATGTTTTTAATTTTTCCAAAATATTTGCGAAATATTTATGAAATTTTTTAAATCTCTGGGAAGTCATTAAAATCATTGTCCACACTTTGAAATTTACTTTGAAATATATATGAAATCATTGTGAAGGGGTCTGTTTATTACAAATACTTGGTTTAGACATCAAATGATCCACATGTACACCTGGTCTAAAGGAAATAGCCGCAGTGTAATTGACTTTGTTGTTGCGGATGAAAGACTTAGAGAGTTAGTCAAAGATACAAGGGTCTTGAGGGGTCCTGAATGCAATACTGACCATTACCTTCTGATCTCAAAAATTAACTTAGGTCGGGGTTGGAGAAAAAAGAGACCCAAGAAAGCAAAACAAACGCGAATCAAAATTGAGAACCTACAGAAACCGGATGTGCGCATAGATTTCCAAAATAAGATAATCGAAAGCAAAGATAGGGCAACATGGGAGGACCGTATAAAAAACAAAGATTTAGGGGGCGCCTGGACAATGTTACGGGATATCCTTGTTAAATGCACAATCGAAGTATGTGGTACCGCAGTTGTAGGAAGAATGTCTGGTGATGCGTGGTGGAATGATGA
>NC_046662.1:19463608-19466839 GCF_010883055.1 Belonocnema kinseyi | reverse complement strand
TCAGTAGAGTGAATGACGCCTGAAACAAAGACCTTGGCTATTAATGGACCCAAGTGGGGAACCTTACATAACGACTTCGTGAGGTTCTTCGCTTGGGGTGATCGCTAGAGAGATTGATCAGCAACCTGGGTCGGAGCAGTGTTGTTGAACGAACGTGTTATTTACTTAAATAGCACGAGAATTCTGGATCAATCTGAAAAATCTCTATCCCTTCCACACACTACTCCTTTCCCCTGCCGAGTGAGTCACGCCTACCTCGAAAGGGAAATGGCTTAATGGTGTAATAATAATAATAATAATAATAATAATAATAATAATAATAATATGTCCCTACCCCCACCTAGAAAGAAGGGCTCCGCCGCTTTTGGGCCAGGCGGTATTTTCGGGTATTCACACTTCACATATTACTAAATATCTCGAAAATATCGAACTACTTGTTGTCGAAAACCTGATTCGTTGCGATATTGCGTGAATATAACTTTCATTGAGATAGAAATCGTTCAAAATTCAGAGATAGAAAAATTAAATTATGGGAAAAACTTATTTTCAAGAATTCGAAAAAAATGTAGAAGCTTTTTAATAATTTTGAAACATTTTAAGATTAAATTTTGTTTGAAGACAATTCTTTTATATTTTTAGGATTTAAAATTTGGTTATAGGTAAACTTTATTTTTCAGGGCGTCAAGAAGATGAAAAAAAATTCTTAAAATTTATGCTAGAAATTCAAATGATTTTTTTCTCAATGAACTCTATATAAGATATTTTAGGAATTTTGTAAGGTTTGAAAAATCTGGAAGATTTGAAGACAATTTTTTAAATTTTGCAGAATGCAAAAAAATTCCCGAAAAATTTGAATAATTTAAAAATCCTCGGTTTCAAACTTATTAAAGGATTACAAAAATAATTTTCTCAAGATTCATTGGAACTTTTTTATGATTTTTTACTTTAAAAAATGAACTTTGAGAGAAATTTGAAAAAGATTTCACAATATTTTAAAAGATTGCTTTCAATTTCGAGAAAGAGTAAAACATTTTAAAGCAAAATGTTTCAACTTAGTAAGATTAAAATATAACAAATAAAATCTAGCAAATTAAAGAAATATTTAGAAGATTTGTAGAGATTGACAAAGAATTTTAAGCTGTAAAGATTTAAAAAATGAAGATTTTCTTAAGGAATTCAAACCAAAACTTTACAAGCTTTAAAACAATTTTTTTAACTTTTCAAGTGAATAAAGAAATTTTCTTAAAATGCCTATGAAAATTTGGAAGATTTTAATGCATTTTTTAAATTTACATATCAAAAAATTGTAATTTCTTCTAAACTTCTAAAAGCCCTAAATATCATTTAAAAAGGCTCGAATTTTTCCAAATATTTGGTAAAATCCTGTAAAATATAAGAATAAGAAAGTTCAACAATAAGAACGTTCAACTATGTTTTTGGGTAAAAGTTAATTTTTTTATTGAAAAGGCTACTATTCTATTTTTTGTCTTGAATTCATCTTGTTTGGTTTAGAATTCTATTATTTGATTTTAAATTTAATTATTCTATTGAAAATGCAACTAGATTGTTAAGAAGTCATCTTTTTAATTAAAAATTTAACTAGTTCGTTCAAAATTCATTTTTGGTTATCCATTAATAAACCATTAATAACCATATCCATTAATAACCATATGGTTAAAAACTTATCTTTTCTATTTGAAAGTTTAACTTTTTGGTCGAAAATAATTTTCCAATTCGGAAATTTTATTATTCAGTAATTTTATTTTTCGGGATTTTTCAGTCATCCCATAAAAATCATATCGTGTAATATAAAATGGAATTTAAAGTAACTGAACCGATTTAAAAAAATGCGATTCCTGTATTTTAAAAATTAAAAATATAGTTATATTTAATTATTCTAAAAATGTTAAAAATTATATGCTTTCTAATTAGAAACTTTGAAAATAATAAGTTCAAACTAGAAGAGTTAAAAATTAAACAATTCCAGGCTTAATTTAAAATTAAAAAAATTTTTTTTTTTAATTTAAATTTAAAATTTTATTTAGTAATTATTAAATAAAATAAATGTGCTCACCCTCTTACTAGGTCATGAACTCAAACACGTGGGAGTACAATAATTCTAAGACTAATTATGACAGATCTTAGTTTGCAAGGCTAAAGATAATGAGGATCTCTTGGATAATTAGTGGAGACAGCCATGAAAGGAGTCACTTGATCTGTTCTTAAAAACCTACTCCTACAAAAGCTCAGAAATTTTGAAATTAGTCATCTCTAATGAAATTGGTGATTAAGTTAATTAAATATTGTTGCAAAAGGATGACCTTTATTTGAGAATTTTTCTTTTGAATTTCACAATAAAGAAACGATAGTTGAATACTGATAAATCAAAAAATGAAAATTTAAGTAAAATAACAAATATAAAATCATGCTGAAAATAAAAAAAATAAATATAAAGTTAATTTCCGACACTTTTTATTTAAATTTTGAAATATTACAATTTCATTTGGTCATTACTCATTCCACTTATTTTAATGACCTACTGGTAATTCAGTGAAGGAATTAAATAATGTCAAACTGTTTCCAATTAAAAAGAAATGAAAATATTTCAAAAGCTTACATTTGCATATGCTACAAATTTTTACGACATTCTTTGATATTTTTAAAAGGTCATAAATATTGCGTAACGTTTCTTCCCTGCGGCTGCACAATATTGCACCTGCCACATACGCTATGTAAACAATTTTCAGTTCAATTTCGCAACATGACGTACATTTAGTGTATTAAGAAAACTATAGTTTTTTAAAGCAATAGCGAATACGAAAATGGAAACAATTTTCGTTACGCAATTTCAAGTGCTTGATCTTAAAATTCAACTAAAAAACTCAAATTCAGATGGAAAAAATAATAACCCTCAATGCTTCGAAGTCCATAGCGGCCAAATTTTCATGAATTAATTATTAAAGAAATATTTTAAAAACATATTTAATTGAGAGGTAAATAACTCCTAAAAATGTGGGCCAGCAGATTTTCAACTAAAAAGGATTGCTTTTTAACAAAATTGTTGACTTATCAACAAAAAAGATACACTTGAAATGAAATCATTGAATTTTCAATGAAGAAGATTAATTTTATACCAAAAAGACGAATTTTCAACACAATAGATGAATTTTCAATTAAAAAAGATAAAATTTCCATCAAAAATAGAATAGTTAAATTTTCAATTAAACAATT
>NC_046662.1:19441481-19463508 GCF_010883055.1 Belonocnema kinseyi | reverse complement strand
TTAACCAAATAGTTACATTTTTAACCAAAGGAATAAATTTTCAACAAAAAGAATTGCTTTTTAACAAAATAGTTAAATTTTCAACAAAATAGATAAACTTGCAACCAACGCTAAAAAAAATGTCTGGTTAAATCAACCAGAATTCTGGTTAAATTAACCAGACATTTTTTTGAGTGAAATATAGTTGCAGTTTCAACCAAGAAAATTAATTTTTTACCAAAAAATTCGAAATTTTTAAGAAAACACATAAATCAACCAAAAAGACCAATTTTTTTTACCAAGAACGGAATAGTTATACTTCAAGTAAAAAATTAAATTTAAACCAAAAAACAAATCAAATTGTTAATTGATTTTCAATTAAAAAGATCAATGATCTGTCATAAAAGACGAATATTCAACAAAATACATGAATTTTCTACTAAAAATCATCATTTTTTCACAAAAATGGTGTAGTTAAACTTGCAATTGAAAAATTTAATTTAAAACAAAGAACGCGAAGAATTTTCATAAAAAAATTACTTTTTAACCCAATTTGTGTAGAAATTTGTACAAACTATAGAATATGAATTCTCAACGAAAAATGTAATATAGTGAATATTTCAACCAAAAAGATTCTTATTTTAAATTGAAAAATGTTAAAGTCAACAAATTTTATAAATGTTTCAATATGTATGCAAATATTTAAAAATATTTTTTTAACCTTTTTTGAAATCTGTATAAAACTGATATATTTTGGAATAAAAATGGATAATAATGGGAAAACTTTTTCCCTATTAAATAAAAGTGGGCAGATTGAATTTTTTATTATTTATGGATCATGTTATTTAGGGATTTAGCCCTGCAAATTTTGTTGAAGGCAGGTAGTGCCATTTTTCAGTAAATTTTACAATCCAGTTCTCGATCCCGTTCTAACTTTGAAAGAGACAACGTAGGCGCAATTTATTGGCTTCCTGATATACTGCTTTTTACTAGCAGCTAATAGAACCAAACAGGAAGTGCTGAAACATAAAGGCTGAAAGTGAACATAAAACTACCCTAATATATTTTCGAAGAAAAAAAAAGATAACTTATAAAGCGTAATTTTAATTACTATAAAAGTTGACATATTGTAGCCCTTTAGAATTATTCATTTTCTAATTATACCAATGATAAATAAAGTGTTAAGTTTGATTTTCAAAGCTTTCAAATTTAAAAAAATCCACAGAAAACAAACGAACGTTCAAAAATGTAGTTAAATTCATCTGAATTTTCAATTCAGAAGGTCCAATTTTCAACATAATTGTTAAATTTTAAACGAAAAAACGACTTCTTAACAAATTTATTGAATTTAATCAAATTAACCAAATAGTGATATTCTTAACTGCGAACATGATTTTTCAACCAAGAGATTGATTTTTGACTGCATAAATGAATTTTCAACCAAACTGTTGAATTTTTAACTATAAAAGATAACATTACAATAAAAAATGGATCAGTTAAACTTTAGTTTGAAATATTAATTTTTAACAAAAAAAAAAAAAGAGTTTGCTACCAAGAAAATGAATTATCAAGCAAAAAAGATAAATTTACAATAGACAATGGAATAGATCAATTTTAAATTAAAAAATTAATTTTTAATCAAAAAGAGTAGACTATCAACAAAACGGTTCCAATGTTCACCAAAATACTTACATTTTCAAACCACAAATATTAATTTACAAGCAAAAACTTAATTTTCTACAAAAAAATTTCAACAAATTACATGAAGATTCAGCTAAGAAAGAAAAAAAGGAAAAAATGTATTTTTTCCTTTTTTTGTGTTTTGCTCAAATCTGAAGTGAATTAATCGAATTCATTAGGAAAATCAAACTACTATTTTTGGTTAAAGTCTACCACTAAATTTTTGGCTGAAAATTCATCTCTTTTGTTTAAACATTCTACTTTTTCGTTCAAAATTAATTAATTTTGTTGAAAATTCAACTATTTCGACAATAAGTCATCTTTTTTTATCAAAAATTTGAATACTTGAATGAATGTTGAACTAATTTGTTAAAAAGCCAGTATTTTGTTGTTGAAAATTTATCCGCTCAATTAAAAGTGCAATTGTTTAGTTCAAAATCAATCCAATCAATCAATCCAATCAAAATCAATTTTTTGACTCAGAATCAACTTGTTTTGTTTATAACTTAACTATTGGGTTACAAGTTTAACTATTTTTTTGAAAATTCGTTGTCTTTTCTTTAAAAAGTAATTTTTCAAACTGAAAATCGACAAACAGTTTTATTACAAATTCGTTCTTTTGGATAAAAAATTCATCTTTCATTGTAGAGCAGTCATCTTTCAACTGTCTCCTAAAAAATTTGTCTTCTTGGCTTGAAAATGTACATGTTTTTGGATGAATTTTAATCTCTTTTGTTGGAAGATTCGACCACTTGGTTAAAAATGCATCTTTAAGGTTGAAAATTCAAATATTTTAATAAAGTCGTTTGTTTTTGTTCAAAATTCAACTTTTTTGATAAAAATTCTTCCTTTTACATTAAAAATTCATTTTTTATATTGGAGAAAATTCATCTACCTTGGTTGAAAATCCGCTTTTTAGTTGATGATTTAACTTTTTTTTGTTGAGATTTCATATTTTTGGATGGGAATTCAACCATTTTGTTTACAATTAGTTTTGTTTTTGTTTTATTTAACTGTTTTAAAATTCTTCTGATGATAGAAAAATCATCTCTCAACTGTCCTCTGAAAAAATCGACTTTTTGGCTTGAGAATTCAACAGTTTTTGGTTGGAAGATTCGACCATTTGGTTGAAAAAGCCTCTTTTCAGGGAAATAATAGGGAAATAACATATTTTGAATAAAATTAATCTAAACACCATATTGAAATCAACATGAAAGACTTTAAATTTCAAATATTTCAGGATTTTCTACTAAAGAGAAGAATTTTCATCCCAAAAAGTTTACTTTCTTACCAACAATATACATTTTCAACAAAAAAGTTGATTTTCAACATTCTTACGTTTGTTTGAAAATTTGGTAAATTTTGTAGACAATATTATAATGTATTTGAACCACAGAGAGGGGCTGAAATTCAATATAATTGACATAAATTTTAATTTAATTTTTATATTCACAAAAATTAATGTTGTTTCGTCACGGGTGTCGCCTGGAAATATGTTGAAACTCAAAATTTATCTTGACAAATAGCCATAGAATACGGATAAAATATTACCTTTTAAATATCATCTCCATAAGTCTGTTTGATAGGGTCCCAAATAGCCCAGTAAGTGAAAAGAAATGGGTTTTGCGAGTTCTTGAAACTAATTATGACTTTTTTGCATTAGAAAAAAAAACTAAAATTGTATCTTATACATGAAATACTACCTTGTACTGATAATTATATGTATAAATTTTCAATCAGAGTGAGGTGTTATTTAATTAATGTTAACGAACATAATTGTTTGAAGAATTTTTATTATTGTTAATGATATTCTCTTAGACTAATGCTAAGGAATTGCAGTTTTTAAAAACAATTTGCACTTTTATCCAATTTTCAATAAGAGACAGAGTAATAATTAATTAATGATAAGAAAATTAATTTTTTAAATAATTCATTATTATTTTTAATAATATTCAATTTGAATATTGCTAGAAAGTTGGGGGTTTTTTCTAAAATTTGCAACTATTAGTCTGATTTTCATTTTAAGTAAGTTAATAATTAAGTCAATTTAGTAAAAATATTTATTTGAAAAATAATTATCGTTTATAACTATCTTCTTCTTTATTAATGCTAGATAGTTGCGGTTTCTTCTGAAATTGTTAACATTTTACCCACTTTGTACTTTGTAAAGTAATAAATAATTCAAAATAACAAAAATAGTTGTTTAAATAATCTATCAATATTTATAACTATTTTGTCTTACGTAAGTGCTAAAAATTTTTTGTTTTTTCTGAACTTTTAAACTTTTTGTCCACTTTTGACTTAGTGAGGTAACAATTAATGCAAGTCTACAAACATGCTAATTTAAACAATTGATTATTGTTTATAACTATCTTCATAATGCTTGAAATTTCATTTTTTCTGAAACTTTTTGTTTTACTTTGACTTTTTAGTTATAAAGAAATAATAAGTGGAGCTGAACAAGAATCATTTTAAAAATAGTATTGTATTTTTTAAGTAAATTATTTTTTTTTCTTTTCCCAATGTTTAAAAAAAAATAATATAACAAAAAGGCTATCTTGGATAAGAAAAAAAACAAAGAATGGAATAATTAGGAGTAAGTGGGAGGACTAGGTCTATATAAATCACTTGTGGAAGGTTTGTTTTGAAAGGTAACAAGAAGTTTATTGCAAAGTGCAAAAGAAAAATAGGGAATTCCGCATATGTTAATATCAGCCTTTCCGAGCAAAATATATTCACGAATGTCTATGTTATGTTTATTTATTAATGTCTATCTAATGTTTATTTATTATTTATTCATAACTAAAAAAGGAAGGCAAAACTAACACATTTCAGAAAAAAATCCGTAACTTTCTAGCACTTATCTAATAGAAGATAGTTATAAACAATAATAAGTTGTTCGAATAACTATTATTGTTAACTTGCTTAAATTATTACCTCGCTAAATAAAAAGTGGACAAAAAGTAAGAAATTTCAGAAGAAACACGCAACAATGTAGTATTAATATAGAAAAAGAAGGCTCTAAACAACAATAATTTGTTAAAACAATTATTCTTACTCAATAAAATAAAATATTAATCTACTCCAAGTTAAAAGTGGAGAAAAAGTTGAAAATTTCAGAATAACCCGCAATTTATAGCATTATTCAAAGATAATATTATTAAAAATTATAATAAATAGTTTAAACAATTATTGTTGTTAATATCTATGAACTATTACCTCACTCTAATTGAAAATAGGACCAAAATTGGATTTTTTAATCGCGACTTTCTATCTATATTGAAAGAGGAAATTGCTAAAAACAATAATGAATTATTTAAACAATTTATCATACATATAATTATCAGTATAAAGTAGTGTTTTATGTATTAGATATAATTTCAGAAAAAAAATTATTTTTTTTGTGGATTCGAACAAATTTCCAGGTGAGATACATGAAAATTCGAAAAAAATTGCAATTCATTTTCGGATCACCCAAGTATTCACATGTGTAGCATAACTTTCAAATTTTTTCAAATACTTTTAATGGAAAACAGATTTATTAATTTATTTGGAATACATATATTATAAAGGAATTTTAGGTCAATAACCCAGTGAGCAAAAAAATTTAGGATGTCCTAGAGACGCCTTTGGGACATCCCTAAGACGTCTTTTATGACATATCTTTTGGGCATCCTAGGGATGCTTTTAGAACGTCTAATGTCAGTACAAAATATGTCCCGAGAACGTCCATTTCTTGAGGATGTCTTTAGGTCATCTTTAGGACATTGGACGTCTTAGAGACGTTGACTGGTCTGCCATAGGATGTCCTCGGAACGTCCCAAGGACGTTCTTGGCATTTTCATAGTTTTGTGCCCACTGGGAAAACTATAAAATGTATTATTTTTTATTTAAAAAAATAATTAATTGCAGAACAAAAATAAATATTATTGACACTAATACCAGTTAAAAACCCTCTTTGAAATGATGATACTTGGGTCAACTACAAACATATTTCGAAAAACCAGCAAAGATTTAATCTTACTATATTGTTCTTGATCATGTTATTATAAAAGATTAAATATTTAAAACTTCCGTTTTCTACAGATTTCATCAAGAAAGGGTAAATATTTGTGTAGGATTTGTTCAAGATCCAACTGTTTTGTTGGAAATTATACTTTTTTGGTTAATTTGAAATGTTTCTTATTTTAAATTAAAATTTCATTTAATAAAAGTATTTACTATTAAATTTTTTAAGGAGAATTCATCTTTAGTGGTTAGCAACTTAACTACTGGACCAAAAGTTGAAGTACTTTGTTGGAAATACATTTTTTTGTTTGAAGATTCATCATTTAAGTTGAAAATTCGTATTTTCGGGTGTATAATTTGTACCTTTTTCAGTTGAAATTTTCCATTTTTATTTAAAATTAACTTTTTTATTGAAAATTCCAATACTTGTTTAGAAATGAAACTATTTTTTTTTAAATTTACCTTTTTAGAAAATTGAACTATTTAGCTCAAAACTTGGTTGAAAAATTATATTTTTCGCTTGATAATTTAACTGTTTTGGATTGAATTTTAATCTGTTTTGTTGGATGATTCGACTATTTGGTTTAGAAGACACCTTCACAAGTTGAAAATTCAACTGTTTTATTACAAATTTGTCTTATCTTTGAATGAAAAATTCATCTTTTCTGGTAGAAAAGTCGCCTTTTTTGACTCAGAATGAACTTGTTTTGTTTATAACGTAACTATTGGGTTAAAAGTTCAACTATTTTGTTGAAAATTCGTTGTCTTTTCTTTAAAAGGTAATTTTTCAAACTGAAAATTGAGCAATTTCAAATAAATATTATTGACCCTAATACCAGTTAAAAAACCCTCTTTACAATGATGGTACTTGGGCCAACTACAAACATATTTCGAAAAACCAGCAAAGATGTAATCTTACTATATTGTTCTCGATAATGTTATTATAAAAGATTAAATATTTAAAACTTCCGTTTTCTTCAGATTTCATCAAGAAAGGGTAAATATTTGTGTAGAGCCGGTGAATGAGTCAATGGCACAAAACGCACAGCAGCTGTTAAGTCGTTTTGTCCTTTTTCCTTTCTGTCAATTGAGTCTGAGACGTAATCCTACTTTTGGGGGTAGAAATAGCGAGGTTAAATAGGGAAAGCTGGATAGATAGACATAGAAACGAAATGGCCCGGAAGTCGACAGCAAGGTAGTAAACCAATCTGCTGCTACATCCGGGTCATTGAAACTTTGCTTTTCTCGTCTCTAAGAGTCTAAGGAAAATCTACCTTTTCCGGACTTGTCAATCTGTGTAACTATTGCTTATCCTTATAAGTTGTTTGTTTGCTAAATTTTCTGAATAGAAACATTTTTTTTTTTAGTTTCTGTAAAAAAATATTGTTCGAAACTGTTAAATGAAATATAAAAGAAAATGCTGCTCAGAAACCTTTGTTTTACACGATCCCAAAGCTAAGAATATGGATAAAAAAGTCGAAAAAATGCTGGAATGTTCTAGAATATTTTTGGAGTGATGAAGAGTTTTTAAATTTTTTAATATTTTAAAATTTCGTTTTTGAATTTAATTTTCTAATAAATTGTTGTAATCTCAAACAGAAAATAAGATTTTCAACCGAAAAGTTACTTTATGACCACAAAGTTCAAACGAAATGATGGATTCCCAACAAAAAATAGTTTAAATTTCAAAAATGAAAGATGTATTTTTAATTAAAAATATTATTTTTCAAACAAAAATGGAATAGTTAGATTTTTAAATATTTAAAAAAATTATTTTTTATGAATCAAAAAAATAATTACCAACAATATAGTTAAATTGTTATATAAATAGTTTTTTTTTAAATCAAATAGTTTAATTTTCTACGAAATTGTTGAATTTTCAACTAGAAAATATCCATTCTTTATTTAAAATATCAATTTTCTACCGAAAACATCATATCTACAAAATAGCTGCACTTTCAGATTTAAAAAAATTCTTTTTTAAGAACAAAAACAAGGAATTTCCAACAAAATAGTAAAAGAAAAAAGAAATAGAAATACAAGGTAAATAAATTAATGACAAGAGCATTATTTCAGGGAGGCCGCAAAAATTAATTGTTTAAATTCCCTAATTTTTCCCTGACCTATCTTATCCTCGCCTTTTTAAATGGAATAAAACAATTTCACATGCAAATTTTAAAATGTGAATTTAATTATCCTCGTCAGTTATTTAAAATTTTAAAATGCCTCTTACAGAAATTCTCTGACTTTGTAAGATTTTTTTCAAAATCCCTGACTTTCCCTGGCTAATATAATTCCCTGACTTTTACCTAATTTCCAGGATTTTCCTTATCTACCACCACCTTCTTCAAGGGAAATGATGAAAATTGTTTATAACCAAATAAGCGTGGATATTCCAAGTTTTAAAATTGCAACATGTTCATTCAGTAATTTTTTCTCGGTAAGTGAATTATATCGAAATCGCTGAATAAGCCAGGGAAAAATGCAAAATTGATCAATAGTGTAAATCGCTTTTATGCATAATCAGGATTTTCTTAATTTTAACAATTTGACGGAGTTTTGAACCTTTAATGATGAATTTTCAAACAAGCTGAGCATTAATTTTCTATCAAAAGACAAATTTTCAGCAATATACATAAATTTTCAACGAAATAGTTGAATTTTCAATTACATTATTTTTCTACCAAAAATGAAATAGTTCAATTTTTAGTTTAAAAAATACGTTTTAACGAAAACAAAAAGAATTTTCAACAAATTAGTTGAGCTTTTAACCAAACAGCTAAATTTGAAACAAAAAAATTTATTTTCAACCAAGAAAGATGAATTTTTGACCAAGGAAGATGACTTTGCTATAACATGAAAGATGCATTTTCAATCTAAAAGGACGAACCTTTTACCAAATTATTGAATTTTCGAACGGGACTTTATCAAAATGGTTGAATTTACCATAAAAGATGAATTTTCAATTTTTAACAAAATTGAAATAATATAATTTTCAACAAATTTATCCGAATTTTTATCTTCTGATTGCAAGTGACATATCGTTGGAATCGCAAAAAAAACTTAGATCCTGAATATTATATTTTTAAATTGCTGATTTCAAAATTAGAACATTTTTATGTTTCTTATTTTATTCCTCATTAGGACAAAAGCCCCACTCCCTGGCTGAGGATCGATACAACGTTCTCATTTAGTCAGTGACGTGAGGGCAGTCCAGTGGGGAGGGTAAGTCGAGCAGGTAGACCGCGGTCAAATGAAGACTGCCCGGTTAACAGGTTAAACCTTTATGGCGAGTGCAATAAACCGTTCCGAGTCGAATTTTTTTGGTGCCTTGAAATGAAAATTGATCCTACGGCCTTTGCTCTACGAGTCTACGCCCCACGGCCTACGTTCACGCCCTACGGGCCTACGGTAGTGTCAGAACATTAATACCTCGAGTCTCAAGTAATAAGGTTTTAGGGTGTAGGTCTCAAGGTAGAAAAGCGTAATACTAACAGTAACAAAGAGCGAATGGGCGTGGTTTAGTTGCGAAAATTACCTTGCCTTTAATCCTTCGAGCGAAAAAAGTTCTCTAATAGTCTAATCTAATCTAATCCTCTCGCTTTGTTCTGCAAAGGTCATACCAGCAAGTATGTCCAAAAATTTAATAACCTGAACTTTATCTTTTGAAATTTGCCTGGAGATTTAGGCGGAATGGGCGTAAAAATGTAGAATATTCAGATGTAATAGGACATATTTTAAGCCTCAATTAGAACTGACCAAATCCCTTTTATACGAAAACTAAAAAAAAAAAAGGATTTGAAAATCCAATTTTTTTGCACATGGTGTCGAAACTGTTAATATACTTATTTGTGTTTGTAGTGCACTGTTGCGCGATTAGAAAAAATTATAACTAAAATCAATTACTTTTCAGGGACGTCATGTGCTAAAATGTAGTTTTGCACTGAACATTATCAAGTTTTAGAACTGGCCATTTTTTTTTAGAACTGACCTTTTGGTCAGAACTGACTGTTAGAATATGCCCTGAGATGTAATGCTTTCAGTTCAGACCCAGGACTCTGTAAATTGAATGGAAAATTCCAAACAGTGCCAGATATATATTTAAAATTTAATTTGAAAATTTGCATTAAATGATGGATTTTTAAAATAAATAATTTTTAGAATTATAGAAAAATTTAATTATGTAATAGTAGAAAAAATGGATTAAGACATTTTAAAGTAATACGAACCTTAAAATTAGACAAAATTTGAATACCCATAGCTATTTAGTTGTGACAAATGGTTACATTTCTGATGATTTTTGTGAAAAAATTAAAGCAGGGGTTACATTTCTCTACTGTTCCCCTTTCCCGGGGCCCTCAATTCACCCTTCCACTCGTCTACCTTCCCGAACTTTTTTCCCCTTTGCTTCCTCTTCTCCTCACTTCCCCAGCTAACATTATTATTCCCCTACTTCCCTTCACCAGCCGTCACTTTTTCTCTCCCACTGACGCGAACTACCGTATTAGCCCTCCATCCACTTTCCTCCCGACCCTCCTTTACTTCCAATCATTTCTCCTACTTCCCCTTACTTCCTCACTCCAATTCCCCCTCGCTTCCCCACCCTAATCTCCTCTCCCTTCCTTGTCCTAATTACCTCTCTCCATCACTTAATTTACTTCCTCTTGCTGTATTTCCCCCCTTTCCTTCCATTCATTTCCTATCACTTACTAACTTCTCCTTATTTCACTTCTCCTACTTACCCTCACTACCACTACTTCTCCTCCCTCAATACACCCACTTCTACTATTTCTCATTCTTCCACTACTATCCCTCCACTCACTTAGCATCATTTCCCCTGCTCCCTCTTCCTATCATGTACCTTACTTTCCCGACTCTGTTCCCTTATTTCTCGTCTTTCACTCCGCTTATTTCCCCTCACTATCACTCTTCTAATTTTCATTAATTTCGCTTACGTTCCCTCCCCTTCTTTTACCTCATTTACATTACTTTCCCTCTCATACATTTTCATACTTCCTCTCCCCTCACTTCTACTCACTTCACGTACTTCCCCCTCACTTCGCTTAATCCCCCTTCCCCTATTTACCTTCATTTTCCCGTCCCTAATTTTTTCTCACTTTAATTACTTTTCATTCCCTTATTTCCCCTTACTTCACGTAACCTTCTTTTTTCTCATTTTCCCTACTTGAATAATATCGAAACAGTTACTCAATTTCCCATTCTCCCTTACACTCGCTTTGCTACCCGTATATATTGTTTTTATAGCTTGTAGGAGCCATCCATAGACACAGAAAAACTTTTTTTCCTACTCTCAAACATTCGGTTAGCTTTTTATTATTTATATTTTTGGTTAAGTATTATCTAGTCGAACGCGTGTGTTGGCATCCTATTGTTGGGACGCCTCGATATTAGCAGTTTATGCACGAAAAATTATATAATTCTCGATTTTTTGTCAATTATACATACAATACAATACAATTATAAATAATAAATAAATAAAAACAATAAATACCATTTTCCTCTTTTTAAGTCATGGTGGATTAATAATTGATTCAAGTTAACAAAATCAAGTTTTTCAACAAGTTATTATTATTATTATTATTTATAACAATATTCTCTTACAATGATTCTCGTATATTGCAGTTTTTTCTAAAATTTCTCACTTTTGATCCACTTTTAAATTGTAGCCAGATAATAATTAATTTAAGTTATCAAACGTAAATGTTTCGAAAATTTATTTTTTTTTGTATAAATTGTTGCTGTACGTTGTTTGCCGACTCAGGTGAATTGATATCAATTAAGTTGTTTCACACGTTTCGGCCCACAATGGTGGCCCTCATCAGTGAGTTTTAATCAATCTGTGAAAAGTACATAATGTCTTGTAGGTACGCAGTTTTACAATTGTAAGAGTTATTCTTTGGTTAATATTTCAGACTTTAATTTATATACATTGTTGAATTTAAATTAAAATTTTATTTGATTAATAACTATTGATAAATCATTCAGTATTATTAAAACAATGTCTTTTAACGAAATACAACATTGATGCAAAAAATTACAATGCAGTAGTAAAATTTGTTAACAATTTTTTTATAAGTTGTCAGAAAACATTACAGTCCCTTGAAAATTGCCCTGAATTAAAAATATTAAATTATAAACAAATTTGTAGTTGAATAATAATTATTTTAGTATTCTTTAAAAAATGTTATTTTTCTTATGGACAAAAGTTTATTTTGAAAGGCGAACAATTTTACTTACTTTCACAGAAATAACTTTAAAACAGAAAACTCAGTATATTTCAATTTCAAAAATTAAAATTATAAACGTTTTAAAAAATTAAAATTAAAAAATTTAAAGAGATACAAAACTTTGTTAAAGGAAAATTTGTATATAAAAAATCGAGGAACATTTTTTTAAGTACAATGTTCCTTGACAATCTAATCTATTCTTACTATTATGAAAAAAATGTGCATCAACTTTTCGTCGATGTAAGGAAAAGAAAAGTTTTTAAAAAATATTTCAATAATTATTTAGCTATAAAGTTTTTTTTTTTTAATTTTGTATTTTTACTATAGTGCGACTTTCAAGAGAAAAAAATTTTACTTTCACAGATATAATTCCTCATCATAGCAGAAACATTCTTTAATTAACAATATTTCTCTTATACACAAAAAGCTGTGTTTAAGGGTTTAAATAAAAAAATTGGTTCTATTATACATCGAAAAAAATTAATTTTAAAAGAATGCTTCGTCTGCAGTGTTATATGAAAACTTAAAAAAAAAATTGTTCATAAATTTTGTTACAAAATTGTCCTACTACATTCTAATTGTTTTTTTTTTTCATTATTTGTTCTTCGTTAAAGATTTCTTTTTTAAGAATAGTACTCGTAGTATCTGAAAGCCTCTAGTATTCCGTCTGCATCATATACTATTTCCACCCTACTATTTCTCATGTTGACAAATTCTGTACTTTTGTTACCGTTCATTTTTTTATAAAGCAGTTTCTTGCTTCCTTCGAAGTCGTACTTTGCACATATACAATAACTATTAATTGATTCATTAATTTTCATGAACTGGCTATTTTTCAAGGCATAGGCTCCATTTTTTTACAGAATAAATTAAGAATATGTTGTCGATAACTTTTTTCTATAATGCTTTGCTAATTTACGAAAATTATTTGGCTAAAGGAGAGGATAACTGCAGAAAACCACCTCCTGAATTCATCAGCTCGCAATGGCCAACAATGTACATCAACAATTTCTAGAAAACTAAGTTTTGAGGGTCAATAAAACCCCCTAGCGATTATCAAGTTATCATTATTTCAAATAATATTCTCTTTTAATAATTTTCAACAAATGCGGGTTTTTTCTTAAATTTTCAACAGCTTTAACAACAACAAAAACAATAGGAAATTTATTTTGAATATTATAATTGAAATTGTACCTATATTAACGATTATATTTTCAAACTCGTCAAAATGTCAGCCTTTTCGTCGGCCTATTAGCATTTTTAATCAAGGTAGAGACGTTGAAATAGCGAGGAAATGGGTAATTTGAAAGTCAAAGGCATTATCTTTATGGGGGACATAACATCGAGGGCCTGAAGCAACTTCCAATCCAGTGAGGGGTAGTGTCGTTGCGCAGTGGGGGTAGTCGTCATTTCCTCCACGGCTACCTGCGTACCCTTCCCCTTCTAGTGTACAGCGACACAACCCCTCACTGTATTTGAAGTTGCTCCAGGCCCTCGATGCTACATCCCCCGTGGAGAGAATTCCTTTGTCTTCCAACTTATACCTATTCCTAATTCAAATATATGAATATGTCCAAGAAAATCATTTCATTATATTGAATTAGATTATTTCCAATTTAATAATGTATAAATATGATATATGAACATTTTATGGACGAAAAATTACACAATTTTCCACTTTTGGTCAATTATACATGCAATACAATTATAAATAATAAATTAATTAAAACAATAAATACAATTTTCCACTTTTAAGTTATGGTGGATTAATAATTGATTCATATTAACAAAAGTAAGTGTTTTAACAAGTTATTATTATTATTAGTATTATTATTATTATTATTTATAACAACATTCTCTTACAGTGATTCTCGTATGTTCCAGTTTTTTCTAAAATTTTTCGCTCTTGATCCACTTTTAAATTGTAGTGAGCTTTAGAGTTTAGGGTGAGGTGATATATCAATTAAGTTGTTTCACGCGTTTCGGCCCACAATGGTGACCCTTATTAGTGAGTTTTAATCAATCTATCTATGAAAAGTACATAATGTCTTGTAGGTACGCAGTTTTACAATTGGAAGTGTCATTCTTTGGTTAATATCTCAGTTTTTAAATTATATACATTCCATAAACTTAAAATTTAAATTCAATTTAATTTTATCAATAACTATTGAGAAAGCATTCAGTATTATCAAAAATATGTCTTTGAACGAAATACAACATTGATGAAAAACCAATTACAATGTAGTAGTAAAATTTTTCAAAATATTTGTTTAAAGTTGTGAGAAAATATTGCACTCTCTTGAAAATTACCCTGTAGTAAAAATATTAAATTATAAACAACTATGTAGCTTAATAATTATTTAAGTATTCTTTTAAAAAATGTTCTTTTTGATATCGACAAAAAGTTTATTTTGAAAGGCGAACAATTTTTTCTACGTTTACAAAATTAATTCTTATGATAATAGAAAATTTATTTCCAATTCACTCGAACTCTTTAGATACAATGTTTAAATTTAAAAACAGAATTATATAATTATATAACTACAATGTTCTTTTTTACAAATTTATTTTTTACTACAGTGTGATTTTGTAAATGCTTTCTTTCACAGAAGTAATTTAAAACAGAAAACTCAGTACATTTCAATTTCAAAAATTGAAATTATAAACATTTTGAAAAATCAAAATTCAGAAAATTTAAAGAGATACAATACGTCGTTAAAGGAAAATTTGTATATAAGAAATCGAGGAAAAATTTAAACTACAATGTTCCTTGACAATCTCTATTCTTACCACTGTGAAAAAAATGTGAATCAACTTTTCGGCGGTATAAGGAAAAGAAAAGTTTTTAAAGAATATTTGAATAATTATTTAGCTACAAAGTTTTTTTTTTAATTCTGTGTTTTTCCTACAGTGTCACTTTCAAGAGAAAAAATTTCACTTTCAGCGATATAATTCCTCATCATACCAGAAAAAATAATTAATTAACACTATTTCTCTTACATAAAAAAGCTGTGCTTAAGGGTTTTAATAAAAAAAATTGGATTTAATTGACATCGCTAAGAAATAATTTGAAGAGTTCTTCGACTGCAGTGTTTTCTAAAAACTTGAAAAAATTTGTTCATAAATTTGGTTACAACATTTTCCTACTACATTTTATTTGTTTTTGTATTAGTTGTTCTTCGTTAAAAGATTTCTTTTTTGAGAATAGTACTTTCAATTGAAAAAGTGCATACCTGCAAGAAATGATGCACTTTTCACAAATTTAAGACAACTCAATGATAAGGATCGCCATTATGTGCCAACACATTTGAAACAACTCAATTGTTTTCAATTCACCTGACTCTAAGGCCAACACTGTGTACATCAACAATTTCCACAAAACTAAGTTTTCAGGATCAATAGAAAATTTATTTTGAATCACTTCATTAATTTAATGGGAAGCTTATGAAAATTTAATATTTTAATTGCAATTGTTGAGAATCTACCTATAGTAACGATTATATTGTCAAACTTGTCAAAATGTCAGGGACTATGTCGGCTTATTAGAATTTTAAATCGAGGTATAGGCGTGGAAATAGTGAGCCATGGAGGAAAAGACGATCGTCCGTGAGCACAGTGGTTCAGGATTGGATTTTCGCTAAAGGATTAAGCTTCAGGTCGCAATTGTCATAAAATTATTTTTTTAAATACTCAGTATAAAATTCCTAACCAACGCTAGATTGCCAGGTTAATTTTAATGTGGTCATCACTGAATTTTGATAGGATCATAAGGGCACCTTTAGTATGTTTCGTGAAAAAATCGTTATGATTCGATTTTTTTCTAATACAAAAACGCGATTACTATACGTGAAATATTGTTATGAGCCTGTTATTCTCTGGCTCGCACTGACGTACTTGCTTGGGCGAAAGAGGTACGTCTATTGTCTCCCCTCTGGTTACGTGTTCGTGGTTATTCATGCGCTGGGAGATGCAGCTTCAAGGGCGCCAAACATATGAAAGGAGTTAATATAATTTAAGATGGGTGTATTATGGTTTTTTCCGTTTAAAGAAAAAAGTGGGCCTGTAATAAATACTTCATTATTACTCCCCCCCCCCCTCAGACTTAACGCGGATTTCCTGACAATTTTAACATAAGTCCAGAAAATGCTCGTTTTTTATTAGAAAAAATTGTTTAAAAGAATCAGCAATTTGCCGATGTGTTGTTCTGGCATGAATTAAGTACATAAAAAAGTCCCTTGTTCCAGAAGTGAAAAAAAAACCTCTCCAAATAAGCCCTTGAAAATGGTCAAAATAATTTGCAGTATTCAGGAAATAATATAGCTGCAGCAAAATTATTGACATTGCACGATAGACTACCTTCAGCAAACTGCTTACTTTATAGCAATATTTAATATAACTTTTTTATTCAGAAGTGGATTTCTCATGTTTTATTATAAAAGTACATATTTTGCGCTCAGAGCAGCCGTTTCTAAGGAAAATCTGAAAAACGTGAAACAAGCCACCATTTTGGAAAATGGCAGCTCGAGCTCGTCCCTTAAAATTGAGCCTATTTCTTGAAAAATATAAAAACGGTGAATTTGTTTACCTACATTTTTCGAATGATTGTCAAGCAGCATCTTTTTTTTTTAATTAATAAACTATTTTCTAACATAATTCTCACTCACTGGGACAGAGGCGGCAGAGCCCTAGAGGATACAGGGGACTATGCACCCCCCCCCCCCAGAAATCGACCAGGGGTGCAAAGTATTGATTTGTCCCTCTCTAAAATTGAAGGATTAAATTCATCTAATCGTTTGAATTTTTTCAAAAACCTACCTGAAATCTTTGTGAAATAATTGTAGCATTTGTGAAATCTTTGAAATCTTTGAGAAACTATTGTAATCTTTCTGAAATATTTGGAAATATTTTTAAAATATCTGATCAAATTTGTGGAATTATTGAAATCTTTATGAAATCTCTGGAAAATCATTGAATTCTGCGTGCACTCTTTGAAAACTATCTGAAATTTTTATGAAATATTTTGGTAATATTTGTAAAACTATTGAAATCTTAGGAAATCATTCAAGTTTTTGTGGAATCTTTTTATTCTATCCGAAATCTTTGTCAAATCTTTAAAATATACATGAAATCTTCGGGAAATCATTAAAATCTTCGTGCAGTCTTTAAAATCTTATCTAAAATCTTTGCGAAACATTAAAAATCTTTGGGAAATCATTAAAATCTTTCTAAAATGTTTGAACATCTTTGCGAAATATTTTTAATGCTTTTAAAATATCTGATAATATTCGTGAAATTATTGAAAATCTATCAAAAATCTTGGCGAAATATTTGTAAAAATTTCCTTAATCTTTTTGAAATCATATAAATCTTTGTGCACTCTTAGAAGTCTACCTCAAATCTCTGAGAATTTTTTGGGAAATCATTGAAATCTTCATAAAACCTCTCAACTAAATCTCAACTGAAATCTTTTAAAACTATCCAAAATCTGTTTGAAATATTTTTGGGAAATCATTGAAATTTTTTTGCACTCTTTGAAATCGATCTGAGATTGTTGTGAAATAATTCAAATCTTCGTGAAATGTTTTAAATCTATCCAAAATATTTGCGAAATATTTGTGAAATTTTTTAAATCTTTGGAAAATCATTGAAATCTTCATTGAAGTCTTTGTCAAATCTTTAGAAAATCATTCAAATCTTTGTGCACACTTTGAAATCTATCTAAAGTTTTTGTGAAATAATTGAAATCTTTCTAAAATTTTTTAAATCTATCTTGCTTGCGCGCTTGAGAATTTATTTGAAATCTTTGCGAAATATTTAAAATCTTTGTCAAATCGTGGGGAAACCGTTGAAATCTTCGTGAATTCTTTGGAAATCTTTGAAATATTCTTTCAATATTTGATAATATTTGTGAAATATTGAAAAAATCATTGAATACTTTATGAAATCTTAAAATTATTAAAATCTGTACAGTTTTCGAAATCTATCGGACTTCTAAACAATTTAAAAAATGTCAATTTTGATATTAATAAAAGATTAATTAAATTTTGTATTAAAATTCCAAACACCTACATTTTTTCAAAACTTAAAAAGCTTTTATTGAAAAAAAAACCGTTGAAATCGAATGAATATAGAAGGTTAACAACTGATTTGTCCATAGAAGCTTTTTCCACCCACTGTGCGTCAGACACCGCACCGCTTTTTCTCCCCTGAGAAAAACATCTGGAAAAGTTGGAAATTGCCTCTTATGAATATTTACCAATATTTTCATTCCTTAATATCTTATAACGTCGATTTTATTTTTTATATCATCTCTTTCACACTAGAAAAGTAAAGTTTTAGGCAAATTGTCGTTTTAACGTATTTCACATTTTTATTATTTTTTATTCTGTAATTTGTTTATTAAAGAATAAATAAAAATTTGCTTTGTATTTCGCAACTCGAAAAGACTGTTCCGTCTAATGATTCATATATTATAGAGTACACTATGGGTATAAACACGCGACGGAACCGGAAGGAAATCGTGTAACGGATGACGCGATTTCCGGGATATAAAGCCTCAAGTCTGTAAATAGCCATAAGATATTTTTCCATAGAAACGTGTTACTATTCAGATCCTTTACGAGTTCATGTGAAAGAAATAAGAGTAGGCAGTGATAAAGAGAAGTAGCGATAAAGAGACAATTTAGAATGAAAAACAAATTAGTTAATAACTTTTTTGGTTGCAACATCTTTCTGCAACTATTTTTTTTTATTTAAAGAAGATATTATATTTTCCTTGAATATCCGTTGTTTTTCAAAAATTTTACTTTTTTATTGTCTTTAATTATAAATCATGACAAGGGTAAATTATTGATGCTAACAAAGAAAATACAAAGTATTTCTTCACGCAAATTTTTGTTGATTAATGAAGGGGACTATTCAAAGTAGAAAGTATAATGATAATTTTTGGCAAAATTTAAAACAAGAAAGAGTCTTTCTTAATGTTTGAAATGTCATTAATCAACATATGATTGTTTAATTTGGTATCAATACTGCCGTACAAACTAAAAAGATACACAAGTCCAATCTGACTCGAACTGAGAAAATCGAGAAAAATCTTCTTGCCCAAAGAAATTTGATATCGAATAAAATTTTATATTATTAAGATATCTTATTTGGTTAAAAAGAATTTAATTTTTCATATTTTGCAATAAACAATTTCTTTTATAAAATGGACTTGCGATGTTTAAATAGTCGCAGAATGTCAAAAATACAAGACAAAAAGAACACAAAGTCACTTGCGGACGATTGCCTTTGTTGAAGAGCTCGAGCGCAGCCTCAAAATACAACACCAAAACATACGTAAGGGGACACTTTGTATTTAGTCGTTGTTCCGAACTTACCCGAACGATCGCCGCTAGTGTATAGCCGAATTTAGCCGGGACTTATTTCCCGTGGATTTCCTATCAGAGACCGAGCTAATTTACAAGGCTAAAAGATACGTAAGGGCAAGCGATTCTTTTCGTTTGTATATTCGCGTGGCACTCGGTCACTTTTACAACGCAAAAAAGACACAAAGTCCTTTAGGTTATTTTTCATGTGTATGCTGATGACGTATTGCCTTCCTTGTACAAATTTTAGCACACGCAAAGTGCTTTGTGTATCTTTTTCTGTTGTATTTTTCAACTTTTTCGACTTTTCTCATTTATAAACAATCGTTTTTTTGCAATAAATATTAATAATTAATATATTTTGTTAACGCAGTTAGATGCAGCTTTCTCATACGACTCCAACGATACCAAAAACTCATTTTTCATAAAAATGTCACTTATGTATCTTTTTAGTTTGGACGGCAGAATAGGTCGATAGGATCCTATCGACGTAAGATATTGAATATTACTGATTGTAAGTTCAATCCATATTCCATCATGTACTCAGAAAAATATTTGTTTTGAATTAAAGAAACTGTTTCTTTAACATAATTTTTTTCATTTAAACAAAACTGACTTCAAAATTAAGAAAATAATGTTAAATGAAGGAAAAATGTACATTAGAACAAAAAATCGTTTCTTTGACTGATAGCCAAAGAATATTTTTCTTTGATTAAGAAATTTTTGTTTGTTTCGTTTTAAATTAATTGTTCCAACAGCAAATTTAACTACACCGTTTTTTTGTTAAAAACTGATCGCTTTTGGTTTAAAATTCAGCTGGTTTCTTGAAAAAGAATTTTCCTATTCAAAATTCATATTTTTGGGATAAAAATTCGTCTTTTTTCTTTTCTTAATAGAACGACTTCTTAGCTTGAAAACTAAAGTCTTCCTTTGAAATTCATTACTTTTGTTGAAAATTGAACCCATTTGTCAAAAATTTGTTCTTCTTTTTGTTAAAAATGAGGTTTTTTTGGTCAAAAATGAATTTTTTTAAAGTGAAACTTTAAATATTTGGTTGAAATAAAATTTTTTTATCTGAAAATTTAGCTAAAATGTACACAGTTAAAAATGTTTGCAATTTTAATATACATTTGTATATTAAATTTAAAACCCTTAAAACTTTACACAAATTAAAAAGACTTTTGGCAATAATTTTCAATTATGAATAATAAAAAGTAACATTTTTCCTAAATAAACATAAATTTCACTGGTTTTTAAGTGGTACAGTTGAAATAAGGAGATGATTGTAGAATTGTAGAAAAAATTCCACCCATACGTTGCACTTTGAATATAAATAAGTAATAAGTCAAACAATTTTAAGTTATTATTTTATTTTTTAATATTTGATCATATTTAAAGGCATCAAAGGACTGGTTGTTTTCACACACTCTATGTTTTACCGACTTTAACATACATGTATATTAGTTTTATAACATGGTGGTATATTAAAAATAATGTACGGTATATGAAAATGACTATACTCACAAGTGTATTAAATTTCGATCAGATTGTTTTAACAGTGTAATTTTTTTGTTGAAAATTCATCTCTTTGGTTGATAGTTGAACTAATTCGTTGAAAATTCGTTCTTTTTTTGTTAAAAAATATTTTTTGGCTTCAAGAATGAGTTTTTTAAATTGTAAATTTCATTACTTGGTTATTTTAATTTTTTATCTGAAAATGTAACCATTCTACTTTTTGGTTAAAATTTTTTTTCTTTTTTAGTTGAAGATTCAAGTAATTAGTTGACAATTCATGTATTTTGCTTAAATTCCTATTTTTTAAGTAAAAATGTAATCCCCTTGAATGAAAGTTCGAATATTTTTTTGAAAATCCATTTCTTTTGTTAAAAATTCGTTCTTTTGCTGGTTACAAATTAATTTTTTTTTAGTTAAAATTTAACTCTTCTGTTGAAATTTAATTTTTCTATCTTGAAATGTAACTATTTCATTTTTGGTTCAAATTTCATCTTTTTCAGTTGAAAATGAAAGTAGTTGGCTAAAAATTAATATATTTTGTTCCAATTCGCATTTATTGGCAGAAAATTAATCTTTTTAGTTGGAAAATCAAGTATTCTGTTGATAATTTATCTTGTTTGTTAAAAATTCGTTTATATTGTCGTTCTTAGAAGTTAATTTTTTTTATTTGAACGAAAATAAATATACGTTCGATTAAGCAGTATAATCATCTCGATAATCATCAATAGTTGACATTTAAAAAATAGTTATTTGAAAGTCTTCATTTTAATTAAATTAAAATTTTCAAAACACCTTTCTATGCATGTTCCGTGAGTTTAAAGAACGATTTTTTTCGTTAAGGAAATTATCTGACGCAATCTACTGTCGCTGTGCGTGATAAGGTGATTTTATCCGTACTTCACCGCTTACGTAGTCATATTCAGTTGTTGACTGTTGCTGCGTCAGGCAGGTATAATTAATTGAACACTATAGCGGCTTCTCAAACCTTAAGTCGATAATCTGCATCCTGTTTTCATGTCTATATTGTACTATGTTTCTAATAAAATTTTTTTTACAATTTTATGTAGGGGGGATGAACCTACAATAAATTATGAACCTGCAGTAGAAAATCCTGAATTAAAAATAATCATTTGTGTACAATAATTCAGTTAATATCAGTTGAGTTACTATTTATCTTTTTAATTGAAGGTTATTTAGTGCAGGGTGGTCTCCCCTATACATTCTACG
>NC_046662.1:19404459-19441381 GCF_010883055.1 Belonocnema kinseyi | reverse complement strand
GCATAAATTAAGTAAAATTTTTCATAAGATTTTGAACTAAGTATCCCCCTTCGTTAGGATAAGGATTGCCCTCGCTCCCTCTGTCTTTTATAATTTTTGCCGACTACATTCTTTTGGTGAATTTATTTAAGTTTCAACAAAAAACATAAATTCTCAACCAAAATTTAATAGTTGAAATTTCAGACCAAAAACATTTTTTTTTAATAATAAAAAATAGTTCAATTTAACCAAAAAATACGAATTTTCAACAAAGTAGTTTAATGCTCCACCGAAACAGATTCATTTTAATCCAAAAATGGCATTTTTAATAAAAAAGGATTAAATTTCTATAAAAAAGATGAATTTTCATATAAATAAAACAGAATATAGAAAATAACACATTTTTGACAAAAAATGAAAGAGTTATATTTTCATTTAAAAACCTAATTTTTAATGACCAACGAATTTTCCATCAAATAGTTGAATTTACAAGCAAAAAGACGAATTTTCTATAAAGCAGTTGAATATTTAACTCGAAAATAAGAATTTCCAACATGAAAGTTAATTTTTAACCAAACAGTTAATGTTTCAGCTTGAAAAAAAAATTATTTTTAACAGAAAAACAATTTTTAACAAAGTTTACCAAAGCAGTTCAATTTGCATCAAAATAATTAAATTGTCTACCAGTTGAATTAACTTTCTACTAAAAGAGATAGAATGAAACAAAATACGGAAATTTTCAACCAACAATACTTGACTTTACAATATGAAAATTAAATTTTAACCAAACAATTCAGAAATTCCAGATAAAAAATTCATTTTTAATAAGAAAAAGCGATTTTTTTACTAAGTAATTTAAATTTCTATGTAATAAGATATCGCAAAAATAAAAAATATGATAAAAAATTGTTCAGTGTGTTTTCTCGATTCCACTGTAACAGCTTTCATTTACTGATGCAATGTTTTACTTCACTTGGGAAATTCCGGCTGCTAAAATTTGGCCAAATTTGAAAACTTACTAATATATTAAATTTTTTTCCCCCTCAAATAAACGCATTTCTTAAAACGATCTTCTTAAATAATTTGACACTCATAATATATATTATATATATATGGCTTATTCCACGGAAGATTTATTCCCTTAATTATTTTTATGTGAAATATTTGTTTTTTTTTCGTTCTTTGTTGCAGAAAATTGCATTTGCCTAAAGATTTTGCAGTCAATACATAGAAAAAGTCTCAATCAAAATGTTGAATATAAGAATCAGCCAAGAAATTTGAAGAACTTTTAAATTATATAACTTTAAGCAATTTTAAGCTATCAATATTAATGTGTAAATCAAAATCTGTTCTGAAATATTTTCTGATATTCTCTTAAAAATTTCTTAATAAAAACATGGAAAAATTTTCCAGGAATCTAAAGATTTTGTTTATTATCTTGGCTTTAAGTTTTTCCTACAATTTTTGGAAAACTGCGAATTTAAATATTCCTGATTTTATTTTGTAAATTATGTAATTCCGAAAAAAATTTTTTTAAATAAATTGTATATTTTCCTAGGAATTTTGATAAAAAACTTATCATATTTTTAAACCTTTCTAAGTACTTTGAAAGATTCTGAACTTGGTGATCAAATTTCCAACAATGCATATTTTGTTTTGAATGTTTTGAAATCTTCAAAGTTATAAATTATTTTGGAATATTTTCAAAACTTATGTATGTATTTCAAAATTACTCGATTTTTTCCAAATTAATAATTGACAAACAATTTTTTCAGTTTTAAAGGAAAATGATGTTTTTTTTTGGTTCGAAATTAATTTTTTTAACCGTATATTTAACTATTCGATATTTGGTTGAAAATTAATTTGTTTGGTTGAGAATTTAACTACACCAAAATTTCGCTTTCAGTCACCCCGTTCTCAGTCTTCCTAGAACTGCTGGCTCGCGCAGTTTCTCAGGGGAGTAGGGCGAGAGCCCTATTGGAAACGAGTCAGGCGGCCCTCACTGTTTACGTTTTTGTACCCCTGAAATCAGTCCAAGGCCATTTGAAGGTAACCCCGACACTTGACTGAAAGCGAGAGTTTAGTGTATTAGGTTAAAAATTCCTTCATGTTTAATATTATTGTTAAAATTCACTTTGTTGTTGTTAAAAATGCAATCTTGTTGTTAAGAATCATCATTTAATAAAAATCAATTTCTTTGGTTGAAATTTTACTATTCTAATAATAATTCTTTTTTATTTGTTTAAAAATAAATGTTTGAACTGCAAATTTAACTATTCCATTCTTACTTGATAATTTATCTTTTTCTAGTTGAAAAATCCATTATTCTGGTAGAAAATCCGTATTTTTGTGTTGAAAATTAAACTTTTTTGTTAAAAATTCATACCTAGATTGAAAATTAAATATTTTTAATGAGATTCTTATTCTTTATTTTTTGAAAATTCCCTTTTTGCTTTGAAAATTAGTTTGCTTTGGTTGAGGCTCAAGTCAATAAAAAGAAAACAGTAGTGCCAGTAGTAAAACGCTTGAAGTTGGTGATATCAAAAATATTATTTTTGAAAGGAAGAAAAATTATGTTCAAAATTTGTGTACGCGAACCGTACACAGGTATCTGGGGCGGAATTGTCATCTGCCCTAATTACTAGCTTAATTTGGAAACTCATTGAAAGTCATACATTTTTTTGTTGCTTAACCAATTTGTTTATGAAAATTAATTAAAAATACTATTTAAACACATAAACCCGTGTGGAAATAGCCTGGGTTAGCCCTAGTACAACAAGGTTTCTGGTCGGGGACTGGCCGGGCTATGTTTGTTTTTTAAGAGCCTAGTCGTGCGCTGGTCGGGTAATTGCTAGGCAAAGTTATGTCAAAACCCCAGTCGGGGGCTGACTGGGCTCTGATCGGGCAAATCTTATGATCGAATGCTCAGATGGTAGCTGGCCGGGCGCTAATTGGCAATAATAACATGGTTAAACTTTGTTTATAACTTAATTACTTTTTCTGATTTCATTAAGAAATGAATGTGTATAAAAATCTCGAATCGTGATAAACGTATAGTAAAAATTTTCAAATAGAGATTATTATAAAACTATAAATTAATGAAGGCAAAAAACATACATATATTAAATTTATAATTGTTTGAACTTTTGTAAGCGATTAATAGTAAATTTAAAATAATATAATACTTAATATACAATATAAAAAGCAAATGACAAAAGCCTCGAAACAACGAGTGTTTGGCGTGATTTTAAAATTACCTCATGCAAATTTCAAAATTTCTGAAACATATATGATTTACATTTTTTTAAGAGAAAAATTATAAGTTCTATCTTTATGAAAAATTGCAAATATTCAGAAAAAAATTTATATTTTGTATCATTCTTAAACGTTGTAAAATAGTATAAAACCCCTAAAAACCAAACCTTACATGAAAGTTAAAAAAATCTTATTATTAAGAAATTTTCAACATCCACGATCAAATTTCTGAGTTTCGTCGTTAAAAATTTTTAATGTTGATAAAAAATTACATTTCCTGTCATTGTAAAACATTGTCAAGTAGTCTAAAACCAGAAAAAACGAAATATCCTCCGAAGAAAAATTGTAATAGATTGAAATTATTTGTTTAAAAAGTATTTTATTGATATTCCTGTTAAAAGTTCGTGTATTTTATATTTACATAACGTCGCATAATAATAAATAATTTAAAAAAGAGAACTTAAAATTTGGTATTTTAACTTTTCTGAACTGTAGCTTATGAGGATGGCTGTTTCAACGAGTTTCAACTTGTCGGTTTAGCGCAATGGTTAGCACTCCCGACTGCTAGGCGTTAGATTTAGGTATAGATATGTAGGTTCGATACACCGTAGCTTTAGAAATTTTATTTGTAATATAATGTTTAAAAATGTAATATATGTATTTACTCTAAACAGGACTATTAATATTTAAAGCCAAAATGCTCGCAATCATTTAATATTTATTTTTAAATACTTTTTTCTCTCTCAACGACTACGTGGAAATAGTTAATATTGCCTGTGTGCTGGGCGTGTGGAATTTCATATATTAATATGCTTCAATTCTGCAGTAAAAAAGAATCAAATTGATCACCTAATTCAGTGACAGATGCTCTTCATACAATTGAAAACCGAATTATTTGAATCTAGTAAAGCATCAATCGATCCCGTCCGGGCCACGGTCGGGCTCCCCGGCCAGCCCCCGGCCATGCTCCATGGCCGGAAGCTTGCCAGCGCAGCGTGACGATGCTGGCCGGATTCCGACTAGAAACCCCGGCCACAGCCCGAATTAAAGTCGGGCTCCCCGGCCAGCTCCCAACTTAAAGCCGGGCTCTCCAGCTGTAGAAGGGCCGGCCCCCGACTTAAATTTTCACCCGGAAAATACAGAATATAAAGGATTTTCATGAAGTCAATCTCAAAAACGTCGTTTTTTAAATTTAACTTGAGAAATATTGAACAGGGGCAAATACAGAAAATTTCATTGGCTTAAGCGTCGAAAAAATTTTAAAACTAAATTCGGCAATTTTGAGAATGATCGTTCTTCCTTTCAAAAATAATATCTTTTATAATACCGGCTCTGGCCGGTTTATTGTTTGCCCTTCTGTTTTCTTATTTTTAACCAAATAAAAAGGATTTTCAACGCAACAGTGAAACTTTCATCCAAAGAAATGAATTTTTTACAAAAATAATGAGTCTTTAAGCACAGAAGTGTAACTTAACAACAGTAAATTTTAACCAAACAGTTAAATTTTCAACTGACAAGATTAATTGTCTACCCAAAAAGATTAACTTTTATAAAAAAACATAAATTTTCAGACAAATATTTTTAATAAATGATTTTTCCACCAAATAAATAAATTTTAAACCAAACGTAATTTTCATTAAAGCTGAAAAAGATATGCAGTCAATTATTAATTTAGATAAACATTCGAGTAAGCTTAAGATATATTTAGAAGCTTTAAAAATATTTCAAAATAATTAAAAACTTTAGGATTTCAAAACATTTAAAACAAAAAGTAGAATTTTCAAGATTCTGAGCACAACATTTAGAAGCTTTCTAAGAATTTTTAAAGGTTTCAAAAGAATAAAAATTTTGTATAAAAATTCCTAGAAAAATTACAAATAATTTTTTTCATATTAATCTTCAAAAATATATTTAACAATTTTTTAAGATAAAATTTAAAAAGATTTTAGAACACATTTTGATGAATGAATTACTTTTTTAGCATCAAATTGCCTAAAATTATATAATTGCCAAATATATCTATATTTTTATTTATTCTTCAATTGAACATTCTTGTTGTTATCAAATTTAACTTTATTTTTATTCCTTCTTCTTTTTGGTTTTCTGTTTTGGCCTTAGAGGTCAAAATAGATTTCAGAAACAACACTTTTGAGATTCTTTATATACTGAAAATTTTCCATAAAATTTCACATAAACTTAAATATATATTCTTTAATTTTCCACATTTCAAGTCAAATAAAATATGGTTGGAATCGTTATAATTTGCAGATTCCGAATATTATATTTATAAATTACCAAGCTTATATTCCGGATTTTAGTACTCATTAGGTGCAAAGGACTCTCCAACACCAGGATCGATGGCTGCAGTTTGGCTGAGTGAGGGGAGCCATGTAGTGGGAAACCGTTCGCTGGTACCTAGAGCGGAATTGACCACCGCCCTCGGTGACAGCTTGTGGCGATCCCTCACCTACATGAGGGGAAGTCTGGTAGAGGGGGTAAAACAAGTAGGTAGACGGTGATGAAATGGGCATTGACCTTCAGGTGGTTGAGGGGAAGTTGGGTAGAGGGGGCAGATCAAGCAGGTAGACGGTGATGAAATGGACGTCGCCCGATAAAAAAATGAAACATAGGAATACAAATGCCGGTTCTTGCTGAAGCCAAATATTATAATTTGGCCAAATTCGCAATGCAGATGTGGGATGCACGAATACCGTGTGGCTTTCATCGGCAACATATTGCCACTTTTTACGAGACCTTCGTTTTTGCGGATGATCGAATCGATCCTATACATATAAAAGCCTTTCATGCGTTTGGCTCTAACAAGTAAAGTAAGTTCTGAGCCGAGTCTGACATAGCGTGACGCAAGTTGACGCATCATTACTTGCTCACGCACTTGCCTTTGTATATTACAAATATATGTACCTGCACATTGACTAGCGTCCATCGTGCATATGGCACACGCTGTAATGTACCTTCCGAAAAAATGTTTCGTTGAGCGTAGGTTGATATCGACGTGCAAACATAGGAGCAAGATGGATATGATGCGGCAGAGCTGCAGAGGCTCAATGAACTCATCATCAGATTAAAACAATGGAAAAGTTTTAGGTGCAATAAGGAGAGAATTTGTTCTTGCGGAATGACCGAGTTTGTTCTGAAGTGGCGGATATGAGAAAAATGAGTTATTATAACGGAACTACTTTTTCTATCAATATACTAGAAATATAGATCTTTTGATTCATTAAATTTATAATTATACAAATTTGATAGATTTGATTATTTTTAAATTGAAATTGAAAAAAATGAAACGAATCAATCATTTTCCAAATAATTCTTATAAAGTTTGAAACCTAATGAGCGCATAAAGATTAGTTTTTTGAAAAAAGCAAAGTGTATTTCAGTGGAAAAATTAAAGTTTTGAAACTTTTTAAAAATTTAATCGAACTTTTTTTAAATCTTAAGTTTTCAAGCTATACACTATATTAAATTAAAAGAACCTATTCGTTTAGATCAGTCAAAACGTTTAGTTACTTTAAGTAAAACGTTTAGTTAATTCACATAAACTCTTCTCGTAGATGTAGAAAATGGAAAATGGATCCAGGAATCTTTAAAAATTCCTTCATTCGTTTCTAGCTGCACGCTGATAAGAAATAACTTACGTTCAATAGTTCAAATTTTTTTCCGTCTGGCAGAATTAAAAATAATTCAAAAATAATTCCTAAAGGAGGCCATAATTTTCTTAACTAGAAACTTGAAAATTTCCGAAATTTATGCTAATTGAAAATACAGTGGGTTGAACACGTCGGAGTTTGGTAATTTCAAGTAAGACGCGCTCTTACCAACACAAAAAAAATTCCGAATTTTATATTCAGTAGGGTGGTTCAAAAATACTTTGGAACATTCTTCTTTCGAATTATTATGCATATCGCCCGGAAATTTGAAATTTGTTCGAGTTAAAACTCTAAAGTTCTCTTCAAAATTAGCCATAGAATGTCTATCAAGTTAACACCTCCACAAAAAAAATTCCCTAATTTGCTTGTGTCAAAATTTTGGGCTTTTTTTAGGCTGAATTTCCGATTTTTGGGTCCGCTACTTTTTGTGAAAATTCAAAATTTGAGTGGAGGTGCTGACTTTAATCAAGCCAGCACCTCCATTATATAAAAATTGAAAGAAAAAAAAATCGAACACGTCAGAATTTAGGGCTCTTTTTGGGCTCTTGTACGCACTAACAACCGATTTCCAAAAACCACCCCTACTCAAAATAAATCTACCCCCTATGTAACAACTCAAATTTGGAAAGAACAAAGAACACCAGAATTTTGGGATTATTTTGGGATCCCGAATGCACGAAAAAAATTTTTTTAAACTACTTCAATTTTCAAAAAACCACCCCCTTACGAAAAATAAAATGTGCAAAATCCAAAATGCATCAGATGTTGGGCTTATTTTAGGGTCTCGAATGCACCGAACAACAATTCAGAAGAACCACCCCTCTCCCCTATGTACAAAAACACCAACCCAATAGTAAAAACTTAAACCTTGATGTTGTCATTTTTGAACAGCCCAAAAATCAGACTCCATTTGAACCGTAAAATTTGAAAAATATCAGAAACTCTAGTAACACTGTAAAATTCCGAAAAAGATTGGTTTGGACAAACTTATGTTTGAATGTTAACAAGGGACTGTTTTTAATGTTAAGTGGTGGGGACCAAAAATCGGAGTGTGTATTTTTAAGAAGCCTAACAATCATAGACAATACTGTTCCTGGAAAATTCTCATAAAGATTATTTTTTGACAAAGTCAAATATACGTGGTAGAGAAGGGTTGCTTTTAGCCGTTAAGGGTTGGAGCCCAAAAATTGGAGTGGCTATTTTCGAGGAGCGCAAAAATCAAAGACTCGATTGACGCTAGAAAATTCTCTAAAAGACTTTCTTTTTGCAGTTATATCTACGTAGTACAGAGGGGTTGATTTTAGACGGTAAGTGTTGGAGCCCAAAAGTCGGAGTGGGTATTTTCGAGGAGTGCAAAAATCAGAGACTACATTGACATTAAAAAATTCTCAAAAATATTATTTTTTGACAAAGTCATATATGCGTGGTAGCGAGGGTTGATTTTAGACGTTAATGGTTGTAGCCCAAAAATCGCAGCGGGTATTTTCGAGGAGCCCAAAAATCAGAGACTCTACTGAAACTGGAAAATTCTCAAACTACCCTTACCGTCTAAAATAAACCTCTCTGTACCACATAGATAAGACTGCAAAAAGAAAATCTTCTAGAAAATTTTCTAGCGTCAATCGAGTCTCTGATTTTTGGGCTCCTCGAAAATACCCACTCCAATTTTTGGGCTCCAACCCTTAACGGCTAAAAGCAACCCTTCTCTACCACGTATATATGACTTTGTCAAAAAATAATCTTTGTGAGAATTTTCCAGGATCAGTATTGACTATGATTGTTGGGCTTCTTAAAAATACCCACTCCGATTTTTGGTCTCCACCACTTAACGTTAAAAAACAGTCCCTTGTTAACAGCCAAACATAATTTTGTCCAAACCAATCTTTTTCGGAATATTACAGTGTTACTAGAGTTTCTGATATTTTTCGAATTTTACGGTTGAAATGGAGTCTCTGATTTTTGGGCTGTTCAAAAATGCCAACATCAAGGTTTAAGTTTTTATTATTGAGTTGGTGTTTTTGCACATATGGGACAGGGGTGGTTTTTCTGAATTTTTATTTGGTGCATTCGAGACCCTAAAATAAGCTCAAAATCCGATGCATTTTGGGTTTTGCAAATTTTATTTTTCTCAAGGGGGTGGTTTTTTGAAAATGGGGATAGTTTTTTCCATACATTCGGGAGCTCAAAATAAGCCCAAAATTTTGGTGTTTTATGTTTTTTTCCAAATTTAAGTTGTTACATAGGGGGTACTTTTATTTTTAGCACGGGTGGTTTTTGGAAATCGGTTGTTGGTGCGTTCAAAAGCCCAAAAAATTGCAAAATTCTGACGTTTGATTTTTTCTTTCTTTCAATTTTTATATAGTAGAGGTGCTGGCTTGATTCAAGTCAGCAACTCCACTCAAAATTTGAATTTTCACCAAAAGTAGCGGTGCCCAAAAATCGGCAATACACCCCCGACAAGTCTGTTTTATAGGATCCCAAAAACTCCCATTAATGAAAAAATGGGTGCTGCCAATTGTTTTTCATACATAAAATACTATTACAAAATGCGAATTAGATGTTCACATGAATAGTTTAAAAATTGTATAGTTGTTTTTAGCAATTTTCTTTTAGAATAACGATTTAATATTCATTATTTTTAATAATATTCTCTTTGCTTAATGGTAGAAAGGTACGGTTTTTTCTAAAATTTTTATCTATTTGCCTATTGTTCACTTTGAGTGAGTTAATAATTATTTAGATTTAGCATAAACAATTGTTTAAACAATTTATTATTGTGGATAGCTATCTTCATCTATATTAATGTGGGCTAATTGCGGGCTTTGTTCTGCAATTTCTAAGTTTTTGTACAACTTTGTTTACTTTGTTCACAACTATCTTTTTTCAGATGAGTTTCAGAAAGTTGTTGTTTAAAAAAAGTATATTTTACTTTTCTTTGCATTTTTAATTATAAAAAAATAATAAATAAAAATTAGAGCAAATCATATTTCAAACAACCTCTTTTTTTCTGAATATAATTTTCAGAATTGAACCAGATATTTTAAATATTCATTGAATTTTCTCTATGGATCATATTAAATGTAAATTTTGTTTGAAATAATTATTAAAGAGTCTTTCTGTCGAGATTAATATTAATATTTATTATTCGTTCCTAACTAAAAAGTTAAAGAAAAGCTAAAAATTTCAAAAAAATCCGCAGCTTTCGAGCATTACTCTAAAATAGTTGATAACAATAATAAATTATCTAAACAATTATGTTTGTTCGATTGCACCAATTATTACCTCACGAAGTAAAAAGTGAACAAAAAGTTTACGAGTTCAGAAAAAAACATGAACTTTTTGAATTTATCTAAGAGAAAATAGTTATAAACAATAAAAATGGTTTAAACAACTATGTCTTGCACTATTGATTACTATTCTAAGTGAAAAGTGTGCAAAAAGGTAAATATTTTTAAAAAACACAGCTTGCTAGCATTATTCAAATTGAATACTATGAACAATCACAACAAATGGTTTAAACAAGTACTTTTGTTAACTCTAATTTATTATTTACCTTATCGTAATTGACAATTGGACAATATTTATCAATAATTGACTATTTATTTAAAATGGCCAATTATTAAATTTTTTCATTAAAATATAATATTTCAAAAAATGTTGAAAAATCCAATTTTATTCATTTATACCTAAACTTGCGACAACAATATTTTTTTGTTTTTTCTTTCTTTTTTATGCTCTTTTTAATAAGCTAAGAAAACACGTACCTATTTTTAAGTGTCAAACCATTTTTTTTTCTATTTTTAACGAATTAATTTTTACACAGGATCCGCAAAAATCCGTTTATACAAGATCCGTAAAAAAAGAGATAAAACTTTTTGTTTAAAACTAAAAAATATGTATGTGTTTCTTTAATTTATTGAAATGAGCATGATAAAATAAAAAAAGATAAAAACCTTTTTCGTGGCAACTCTATGTGCAAATTAACAGAAGTGCATATTTCGTAAGTTTTTTAAATATTATATTTCGATTAGGACATTTTTTTACATTTTTCCGCCTAAGGTTATTCAATTCTATAAACTTAAAAAAAAATAGAAACAATTTATTTGGGTTTTTACGGATCCTATATAAACGTATTTGTATGGGTCTTGTGTAAAAATGGCTCGTGTTTCAGGATGTGTAAACAATTTTTTTAAATATAGTTTGAAACTAAAAATATGTACGTCTTTCATTAATTTATTTAAAGATCATCATAAAATAACAAAATGAAAACATTTTTTTGGCAACTTTAGGTACCAATTGCAAAGTTTATTTGATCAAATAGATGAATTTTCAACCTAAAAACATGAATTATTAACAAAAATGTAATAGTTGATATTTAAAGGAAAGCACTTAAATTTTTTAACATAAGAGATACATTTGAAAACCAAAAAGACGAATTTTCCAAAGAGAAATATTTTTTATTCCAGAAAAAACAAAAAGTAATCGAAACTATTGAACTTTTAAGCCAAGAGATTTATTTTTTATAAACAATTAATTTTTTACTGAAAAGATAAATTTTCATAAAAAAATGGAAAAGTAAAAATTTCAGTACACTTTCATTTTTTGCCGTCTAAGGTTATTGGGTTCTATAAACCTCATCAAACAAAAATTGAAGAATTTTTTATCCATTTTTTGCGGATCCTGTATAAATGGATTCTTACCGGTCTTGCGTAAAATGGCCCATGTTTCCTGATCCGCAAAATATAGAAAAAAATTTTTAACTTTAGATACAAATTAATAAAATAGTACTTTTTTTGATCATTTTCTGAAATACACTGAAACCTTGATCTGTGCACGGATTCTGGCTTGGTCAGCAGTGGGCTTCGACACAAATCTAAGGAGACCGGACGTAAACAGACAGGGCCGCGTGAATAATTTCGGCTGTATTAGGACGCTTGACGCAGTTTGATGCAACTAACTAATCTCGGTTCCAGTGTATTATATTTTGACGAAAAAATTGTATTCTTATTTTTTCCATCTAAGGATATTGAATTCTATAAATCTAATCCAAAAAATGTTTTAAAAAATGTATCTATTTTGAACGGAGCCTGTATAAACGGATTTTTACGTATCGTGTGTAAAATTGGATCTTGTTTCAGAATCCGTAAAAAATAGAAAATAATTTGCCAACTTTAGATACAAATTAACAAAATCGTATTTTTTATCATTTTTTAAAATACACTGGAACCTGGATTTGTGCAACGTGTCGGGCATAGCCCACAGTGACCTTTAAGACAAATCCAAGGACTCCGAATGTAAACAGACAGGTCCTCATTAATAATTTCTATTTGATTTGGACGCATGACGCAACTTGATGCAACTAAGTTATCCAGGTTCCAATGTACTATATTTTGACAAAAAAAATGTGTTCTGAGTTTTTTCCATCTAAAGTTATTCACTACCGTAAAATTCACCCTCCCCCCAAATTGGAAAAAATGTTTTTTTCTATAGGCTAAAAATTAAACAAATTAAAAATTTGAAAATTTTCAATCCACTTGCCTAACGGTGAGACATTTTTTGGTAAGAAAATTACATTTAATAGTCTTAATCGATTTTTTATGACATTTTTTTCTAATTGTCAGACAATGTGGCGCAAAGTTCAAAAATATTTTTGATAATAAATACGGAAAAGTATATCTAGGTGTGATATGCTGAAATAACAGATATAAAGCTATAAACAAGAAGCTTAAGCTTCTGAAGTCGAAAAATTCTTTTAAAGTACAAAAGCTGACAAGTGACAAGTGACAAAGATCTAGATTTCGTTGAAGGATGACGACACATTGAATAAAGATCATACCGGTTTGCCCTGTAAGAACAATGAGTGTCAGAAACACACACTCAGCCAAGTTGTCTTGAATCTTTAGACAGTGAGTCGGTTTGATGATAAAATGTGGATACGTGCATGTCTAAGCAGCTGAATAATAAAGTCCTGCCGGAAATGTCAAATCATCTCATCTTACTTTCAAAAAATTTTTCTTGAGATGGTATACAACGAAATATCAGTAATTTAATAATTTGTTACAGGGTGGCCGAACAACATCATTTTGAAAATTCTTTCATTTTTGTCCTCGCCAATTTTTCCACAATTTAAATCTTGTAACATTTTTATCACAGAATTTCATAGAATTTCCACAAATAGTTGAACTTTTAACCAAATGGTTGAATTTCGACCTGCAAAGATGCATTTTCAACCAAATTGTCCAATTTTCAACAATAAGAATTACGCTTTAACAAAATAGTTAAAGTTTTAAGCAAATAGTTCAACTTTCAAATGAAAAAACTAATTGGTTTTGAAGACGATTGGATTTTCTACAAAAAAATCAGTTTTCAACAAAAAGAGGATTTCTTAACGAAAAAAGTAATAGATGATATTTGAACAAACCAAAAAAGCGATTTTTCAACAAAATAGTTCAATTTTCAAACATGCGAAGTCACATACGACCCAACATTGGCCCATAGTTGGCAAAAATATTGCCGAAGCTCGGCTGCTATTATCGCGCCAATGACGGAATGATAACTATGGCCTGCACTTGGCAGCCAAGATTTGGCTGCCACTGTCGGCCTAACACTGGGTACCAGTTTTGGACCAAACCTGTCATCGTCGCGCTATTGCCGGATTGATAACTATGGCCTTGACTTGGCAACCAAGGCTTGGCTGACATTGTCGGCCCAATACTGGGTACTAATGATATGACAAAACATGTATTTAAAAAATAATAATTAATTGATTGCGAGGACTTTAAATATAAATATTAACGATCCTGTTTAGATTGAATACATATATTACATTTTAAACATTATATTCCAAATAAAAACTTCTAACGCTACGGGGTATCGAACCTACACCTATATATACCGACAAGTTGAAACTCGTTGAAACAGCCATCCTCATAAACTACAGTTCAGAAAAGTTAAAGAACCAGATTTTAAGTTCTCTTTTTCTAATTATTTATCATTATGCAGTGTTATGTAAATGCAAAATACAGGAACTTTTAACAGGAATATCAATATAATAATTTTTAAATAAATAATTTAAATCGATTACAATTTTTGTTCGCGTAAAATTTCGTTTTTTCCGTTGTAGACTTCTTCACAACTTTTTGCAATGACAGGAAATATAATTTTTCATAAACATGTACAATTTTTAATGACAAAACTTAAAAAATTTCATCGTAAATTTTGACAATTTTTCAATACAAATTTTTTTATCATTCGTTTAAGATTTGTTTTTTAGGTGCTAAAAGAGAGACTTGGCGAAATAAAGTGCCGATGCTGGGTCAAGCATCGGTAGAGGATATGCAAATATAAATAGCCAATATAGGCTGCCAGCACTGGCTCAAAATTGTGCCGATTTTAATCAAACATTGTTTGCCGTGGTAAAAGTGAGACTTGGCCCAGTAATGTGCCGTCACTGGGCCAGACTTTGGCTGATCCTCGTGAAACATGGTTCCCCGTACTAAAAGTGAGACTTGGCGCAATAAAATGCCGATATTAAGCCAAGCATCGGTGGAGGATCGGCAAATATAATGCACCTGAAGTTCGAAACTTTCAAATGAACGAAATATTTTTAACTATTTCTATTTTACCCATAAGTATTATTCCAACTGCAATTTAAAACGTGCATGATAATTTTGTTTCAATAATAAATTATTTCCAATATAAATTAACAAAAATTTAATCACTTTTTCTGTTTCTCAAAGTTAGCAGTAAAAAATTTCGTTGATTTGAACGTTCAGAACTTCTGGCACATGCAAATATAAATAGCCAATATATTCTGTCAGCACTGGTTCAACAGTGGGCCGATTGAAATAAAGCATAGTTTGCCGTGGTAAAAGTGACACTTGGCCCAGTAATGTGCCATCACTGGGCCAGACTTTGGCCGATCCTCGTGAAACATGGTTCTTCGTACTAAAAGTGAGACTTGGCACAACAAAGTGCCAATACTGGGCCAAGCATCGCGGGAGAATCGGCAAATATAAATAGCCAATATAGGCTGCTGGCACTGGCTCAACACTGGACCGATTAAAATGCCGATATTGGCCCAATATCTTTAGCCGACCTGTGGCTGCCAAAATTGGATCAACACTGGGTCTTGTATTCAGCTCCGGCAATTCGTACTTGGGTCGAGTTGATCTTCCAAAAGAATAATTCAATTTTCAACAAAATAGTTTAATTGTTAACGAAATTATTCATTTTTCAACCTACAAAATTAATTATCAACAAAAAAGTAATGCTTGATATTTACACCGAAAAAGATTAAATTTCTTCCAATAGAGATGAATATTAAATTCCAAAAAAGAAAATTTTTTAATAAATAAAGATTTTTCAGTCTAGAAAGAAAAAAGGTCATCCAAAATATTGAAATCTCAAGCCAAAAGATATATTTTCTGTAAAAAAGATAAATTTTCAACTGAAAATATAAATTTTTATCAACAAATGGAAAAGTGACAATTTCAGTTAGAAAAATTAAATTAAATTTTTTTTTTAAATAGTTAATTTTCAACAATATAGTTGATTCTTCAACCCACGAAAATAATTTATGAGAAAAAAATGTAATCGTGGATATTTAATCCAAAAAAGAAAACATTTTTTAATAAAAGAAATGAATTTTAAAACAATGAAGATTAATTTTCTATAAAAAATACGATTTTTCAAACAAATAGTTGAATTTTAACGAAAATAAATTGATCACAAAAAATCCAATTTTTAAATGAAAATTTATATATATTTTGTTAAAAACTTATCTTATTTTGTAAGAAAATTAATTTTCTTGGTGAAAAATTCATCTTTTTTGTTAAATATGTAACTATTTGGTTAAAAATCACTCTTTTTTGGTTAAAAGTTGAACTACTTTAACAAAAAATCATTTGTTTTAATTGAACTGGTTGGAAATTACAATTTTGTTTTTGAAAATTAATTGTTTTAACTGAAAATTTTACGAATCCATTCTTGTTTAAATAAATATCTATTTTTTGAAAATTCAATCATTTTTGGTTGAGAATTTAACTATTTTGTTAAAAATAAGTTTTTATCGTTTAATTCAACTGGTTGGAAATTCTGTGTTGAACACTCTTTCGTTTTTGCTTGAATCCTGAACTATTTGGTTGATGATGACATTTTCTTTTTGTTAAAAATTCATTCTGCTGTTTGTTGGAGATTCGTTGTTTTATGTTGAAAATTCATCTATTGTGGTAGAAAATTGGACAAAAAAAAAATGATTTAGATTTCTAAGAATCAAACGTATCATAAGTAAATATGATAGATTTTTTAATTTTATTGTAAAATAATATCATCTCTCGATAAAATAGGACAAAAAATCCAATAGGGCATTTACATTAATTTGATTAAAAATTATTTTTTATCCTATTATACCTCTATTTTAATGGAAAATCACTCGATTTTTCCGGTTTTAAACGAATTTTGAGCTACATTATCAGGGGGGGGGGTTAAGACCAAACTATGTTTACAAAAACTGTGGGGGGGGGGCAAATAGCCCAAAGGTGGTAGTGTAGTTTATGGAAGGTTTTGATAATAATCAGATGCATGAGATGATGATATGCACAAATGAACATTATTTTTTGGCATACGAGTAACATGTGCGTTCCGCAGGTTATTATTGGATTTTAGATTATTATCATTCTAGTAACTTGAAGTAAATTTAAATTTACGATCTACAAATGTAAATAATTTTATACAGGCTTCGGGCAAAATCCGATTTCGCGAACACAGAGGTTCGTTATCTTGACGGTATTTCTCAATCACGCTCAGTGTTGGTCAGGGACGTGCGAATCAATTGGTAGCTTGATGGAGACATATTATTACGAAAAAAGGTTTTTTTCCATTAACGTTACATGAGTTTATGTAATTTTTATTACCAAGTATGATGTGAATTATAAGAAGCGAAAAACCTTATGGCACTTCATTTTTAGGATAAAAAAAAAAACTAATACAAATTCGGAAATTCTTCTCTTTTAATTAACAATTTTATTATTTAGTTGCAAGCTCATTCTTTTTTTAATTAATTTTTTTAACTAAAAAAAACTAATAATATTAAAGTTGTCATTAGGAATTAATGGTTTCTGGTTGAAAATTGAACTACTTTGTTTTAAATTTGTTTTATTAGTTCAAGATCCATCTCTTTAGTTGAAAATATAACTATCGTTTTGGTGTTAAACTTTAACATTTTTTAATTAAAAAATTTAACTGTTTCATTAATTCTTGATGTTTTTTGGTAGATAAATAACATTCTAGATTGAAAATTGAACAATTTTATTTAAATTTGAAATACTAGTTAAAAATACATTTTTTCAATTGCTTCAACTATTCCATTGTTGGTGAAAATTGATTGGTTTTAGTTTAAAATTAAAGTAATTGGTTAAATACTAATTTTGTGTAGAAAATATATACATATATTCAGGTTGAACATTCAACTGCAATATAAAATTTTTTTTTAGTTAAAAATTAACTTTTCTATTAATTATTGAAAATTGATCATTTTTAGTAGAAAATTAGACAATCTGGTTGAAAATGTATATATTTTGTTATAAATTCCACTTTTTTGGTAGATAATTTTCAATTCTATAGTTTTCTTCTTTTGATACCAGTGTTTAAAAACTTAAAATAATAAAAATGAAGAAAATTTGGTTATTTAGACTCCTATGCTGAAAGCTTTTCTATTAATCTGATTTTCTTTACGAGGATATCTCAAGTTACAGTTCTTTGTCTTTAGGATTGAATTCAAAAAAATAAAATTGTCTACGTTATAGTTTTATTTTTCTGATATCAGTGTTTAAAAAAAAAATTAAAAAAAGAAAAATGAGAAAAACCTGGTTATTTAGACTCCTATGCTGGAAGCTTTTTTATTAGTCTGATTTTCTACAAGGATATCTCAAATATATTTGATATATTATTATTATTATTATTATTATTATATTTGATATTGAAATATATTTGATATTCTGATCTTTCCTCCGCTTGTGAAATAAGAATTTAAGTAAATGCAACCAATAATGCTATCGCTGCCATATAACGAAGAGAAATGTCGCAATGAGTCTGATCGAGAGCACTGCGTGATAAAATAACGTCTTACATCTCTTCGCATATGTGAAGCCCTGGGCGGGTTCGAGTTACAGAGAATCTCAATGAAATCGGGTTCGAGGTTGAAATAATGATGCAAGATGTTGTCCATTTGTAAATGAGACAGATGTCATAAATGCAGAACAATATTCCAAAGTACATCCGATAATTCTTCAATTTAACAACGCTATTTATTCACTCTCTTATTCATTAGTAGAAAACCACTAATTGGTAGCAGTTTTCTACTAATTCAAATAACGCCGATTCGTTACCTGTAATTAGTAAAAAAAAAAAACTAATTCAATGTGTAATAATAACAACTAAATGGATGGGTTAACGGTAGTGTAGTCGAGGCCTGGCGGCACCAGGGTGCTTTTTTGAAGGCCTGGCGGCACCAAGCCACGTTCTTGTCACAGAGAAAATTTGGCCAGTTTTAAGCCATCCATGAACTACGCTATCAATTTTGGGCTTTTTGCACTCCCCCTACCCCGAGAGAAACGTAACAGTTGGCCGAAGACGGACTTTACGTTTATAAATTCTTTAAAATAAAATTATTGTAAATAAAATATTGAATTCAATACAAAACACTTTAAATTTCTAGGATTTCAAGCCGACTTATATATTGAGTTTTCATGAAAATAGTTGAATTTTCAACCAACAAGGACGTTTTATCCAAGGAGATCAATTTTCAACACAAAAATACGAATTTTCAAAAAAAAAAAAAAATTTTGACCAAAAAGTTGCATTAACAAACAAATAGATGTACTTTCCAGTAAAAGAAACGAGTTTTCCAAAAAATAGTTGAAGATTTAACTAAATAGTATAATTTTCAAACCAAAAAGACGAATTTTATCCAAAAAGGCGAATTTAAAAAAAAAAAACTAGTCGAATTTTCAACTAAGAAAGGGGAGTTTTTAAAACAAAATAGTTGAATTTTCAGCCAGAATGGATGTATTTTCAACAAACTTTTTGAATTCCGAACCAAATAACACAGTTTTAAGATAGACATATAATCGCCATGTCGAAATAATTAGAACAAAAAGAAATACAAATATAAGGCAAATAAATTTCTATCAGGAATATTATATCAGAGTAGCCGCAAAACTTAATTTTCAAAATTCACTCATTTTTTCCTGACCATTAATATTCAAAGACTTGCTAATCTTGCAAAATTTTTAACACATAATCTTTTATAAACAAAATAGAATAATTAAATATGTGATATATTTTCAATGAGGGTCGTCCATAAACTATATGTTACCAATTTGTGGGAGGGAGGGGCCACGCTAAAAAAAATATGATTGGTAACAGATGAAGGGGGGGGGGGGGGGGGGGGGGGGGGGGGGGGGGGGTCCAGTGGAATTGACGTTACAAGCTTAGATAACATGTAACACGTGTCCTAAAGATAAATATTAATCCATTAAGTCCCAAAACGAAGAAATTTCTCTCTTACGTTTGAGCTTGAATAATTTTATAAAAAAGTCAACAAATTTATTGTAAAAATACTCTTTTCTACTATTTTAGGTATGCTCTACACGATGCAATGGTTTAAAAAACGGAAAATATTGATTTTCAATTATTAATTAACAAATTAAAAATAATCCTTTTTTTAAGCAATTTTTGTGTTCAATCAAAAAACAGATGGGGAAGGAATTTTTTTACTGTTCAAAATGTGCACAAAAGTTGAGTTTTTTTATCAACGAGTTTTTTTAACAAAATGGCGGCCAAAAAACGGAAACCAAAAATTTGAAATTTCGTTTTATCGATACTTTTGCTGAGTTTTTCGGTCAAATCATATAAAAATCTGATTATTTTAGAAAAAATGGTATTTTAAAAGTTTATTTTCAAACAAAAAAGAAATATTTAGTGTTAAATATGTAAAATCATGATATTAAGATTATAAAAAAATCATTTTATTGCTATTTTACGTCATTTTCACACCAAAATCCAATGCTGTGAGTGAAATATCGTTTTTTCCAACGATTGAGTGATTCACTTGTATTATTTTTATAAAATTAAAAGTTAATGTTCACTGATATACAATTTTACATGACTCTGCTGTGTAACACTGAAGTTGAAGCAAAATAATTGAACTACAGTGGAACCGCTTCAGTCTTACACAGCAGAGTTGGATTTTGGTGTGAAAATGACGTATGATAGCAATAAAATGATTATTTATAATCTTAATATCATAATTTTACATATTTAACACTAAATACTTTTATTTTCTTTGAAAATAAACTTTTAAAATACTTTTTTTCTGAAATAATTAAATATTTATATGATTTGAGAGAAAAAATCAACAAAAATATCGATAAAACGAAATTTAAAAAATTTGGTTTCCATTTTTTGGCCGCCATTTTGTTTACAAAAATCGTAGATAAAAAAATCCGCCCGCTGTAACTTCTTTAATTTTCGGCTAATCAAAAAATTTGGCTGAAATAGTTTTGAAATATATTTGTTATCTAGTGCAAATTTTGAATGAGATTTTTGGATCTATGAAAAAAATAATTTTTTATATTTTTTGAAAATTTTCAAATTTTTGAAAAGTGTATAACTTCTCTAATTTTCATCAAAAAAAAAAAATTTTATTTAGATAATTTGCAAGTCTTTTACCCATATATAAGAAACTTCGACAAAAATTTTTTAAATTTCAAACAAAAATGTCAAAATTTTGAAAATGCTCCCAATTTTTTAATTTTGGTTGGAAATATCTGATTAACGAACTTAGCCTTCATTTTGGGTACCTTCAGAAGTGTATCAAATCTGAACTCGATTGGACAAATCCTTCAAAAGTTAGCGTGGCTACAACATTCAGGTAACCATACATACAGACTATACAGGCTTACAGACATAAAAACATACAGACTTACAGGCAGACAGACACCGATAAAATTTTATGATTTTCGGATTCGAAAATTTGGACGATTACAGTACATTCTCAGGAATGAGAAATAAAAACTCGAGGGATTTGATAAGTTAAAACATTTTGTACACTTTTGTGCACATATGCGACCGTAAAAAAAATTCCTTCCGCCTCTATTTTGTGAATGAAAAAAAATTGCTTAAAAAAAAGGATTTTTTTTTTAATACAGTGGGATGAATTTTATCAGTGTAATAGACTCAAAACAAGTCTCTATTCTTTCCACAGCATGTGGTATCACTCCCATAACCCCAGTGAAAAGATTTTTACGAGCTGCTCAAGAGAGAGTAGAACTAGGATTTCCTCGAGCTTTTTCTTTGTACAATAATTACATGGGAGGGGTAGATTTGCACGATTTCAGATGCAAAAAAGCTTCTCCATCTATTACTTCAAAGAAATGGACTTTTAAAATTTTTTCAGGAATAATAGAATCATTAATTACAAATGCTACCGTAATTTGGAAAATTTGCAACAAGAATAATATAGCTAAATTGAAAACGAAAGATTTCTGTAAAGAAATCAGCAGGAAATATTTGTCGCAATCAAAACTAGGTGATTTCGAAACTCACAGATACGAATCACGAACAAGAGCATTATGTAATAATGAACAATGTCGCCAGAGGACTACTAGATTTTGCATTGATTGCAACGTGTATTGCTGCTTACATTGTTTCTCAAAATTACATTTTGAAACAGCAGGATCAAAATGATTTCAACGGATTGAAATCTGAAATGAAAAAAATTCTCCATAAAGAAAAAAAAATTAAAAAATGTAAAAAAAATATATAAAATCCCTTAAAAAAAAAGAGACTATCGATATTCGTCGACCTCCACGTTGATGATAGTTGGGCAACGTAAACTTTGTTTGCGGCAGACGGACGATAGATATTCGTGAATCATTTTACTCTTACACTCCGATGCTTACACAAACGCTTCGAAAAAATTCAGGCGTATTCCTTGGCTGATTACAAGAACTTTTTATTCTCGGTGATTTTTCCGAAAAGCGCATCGTTTATTGTAAAAAAATTCATGAATGTTTTCACAAAAAATTTTGCCATTAAGACGCCATTTTGAAAATACTAAAACGAAAAATCGATCTTTGAACCATGGATTCTCAAAGTTTAGACATTTATTCCACCCATTAGTGAGATTCCAGGTTAATTACAGACTTGAAAAGCTTTGGAAAATGGTTCACAAAAAAAATAGGCAAGAAAAATCACGTTTTTTTTTGGTTTAAACTGCATTTTGGGATAATAAGTAAATTTTTTGAGGAATTTTATTGGCACCGTCGGAAAGAGGAGATCTTAAGCAATAAAAATATATGTGTCTCAATTTTTTCTAGTGTCGAATAGGCTTAGTTATTGGCCGTTGAAAAGCAGTGTACCGGTAGTGGCGTTTTGGCCGTTTAAGGGTTATACAGTCTACTCCGACAGGCCTTACCGTTTTTCAAGTTTTTAATTATATTCCTAACCTCAGTGACACAGACTTTTTCAATTGAGTTTTCTAACGCATCGTGTTCAAAATCGCAGTTGTGGTGTCCTATAGCTTCATCTCCAAATTATTTCCTAAAATAGTATCTGAAAGCCTCTAGTATTCCGTCTGCATCATATACTATTTCCATCCTACTATTTCTCATGTTGACAAATTCTGTACTTTTGTTAGCGTTCATTTTTTTATAAAGCAGTTTCTTGCTTCCTTCGAAGTCGTACTTTGCAAATATACAATAACTATTAATTGATACATTAATTTTCATGAACTGGCTATTTTTCAAGGCATAGGCTCCATTTTTTTACAGAATAAATTAAGAATATGTTGTCGATAACTTTTTTCTATGATGCTTTGCTAATTTACGAAAATTATTTGGCTAAAGGAGAGGATAACTGCAGAAAACCACCTCATGAATTCATCAACTCGCAATGGCTTGCCATCTGGAATCTACTCGAGCCGAGATCATTTACTATGTGTTTAATATGAAAATTTGTACGAACCGACATTGAAGAGGTTTTTGCCAAAGTTTTCTGAAACTGTTTAGAGTTGAACAATGATTTATTCTGTATCGTGAGAGGGTATCCATTCGAAGCCGTTTACAAATAAAATTTGTTAGAGTAAAAATTAATTTCGCGGTATTTTATTGAATTTCATTTCGAAGTAAAATAATTGCACGTATTAATTGGATTATTTTTTAGTAAAAAATTAATCTTCTTGGTTGACAATTTAATCGATTTCTATTTAAAACACCACTGTTTGAGTCTAAATCATTCTGCTTTGGATAAGGATTCAATAATTTGTTAGAATATTAAACAAATTTACATTGTATTTTAATGAAAATCTCACTATTTCCTTAAAAATTCATCTTTTTTTAGCTAATAATTCATTAACACATTCATATATACATTTTTAGAAAATAATCTTTGAGTATTCATATTTTTGGTTTAAATTAAACTATTTGCTTACAAATTAAACTGTCTATGATTGAAAATTCATATTTTTAATAGAGAATACACTTTTTTGTTCAAATAAAATATTTTCCGGTTGAAAATTCCACCATTTTGTAGATAATGCCTCATCTTGGCTCTAAAATTCAACAATCTTGTTCAAAATAATATTTTTTTTAAATTCATGATTTCTGGTATAATCTTCGTATTTTAAAATTTAACTATTTGGTTAAAAGTTCATCTTATTTTAATAGAAAATGCAACTACTTGGTTGAAAACTAATTTTCGGAAAATTCATATTTTTTAAGATTTCTCTCTTTGATTCAAAATTCAATTTTGTTGTTGAAAATTCTGTCTTTTTTTGGTTACATTGGGGGGGGGGGGGGGGGGGGGGGGGGGGGGTCAAAAATAGCCTAAAACTGGTAACTCAGTGGGCACAACATTTTAGAACGTAATTGGAACGTCAAAAGACCTCATTTGAAAGTTTTGAAAACTGTCCTAAATCAGACCAAATAATGTTCTAAAAACGTTTTATGTTCGAATTACGTCTTTAAAACGTCTCTAGAACATTGTATGTTTATGAAAGTTATATGGACAGACTTAGGACATTTTTAAGTCGTTCTAAAGATGTTTTTAACGCTTGTGCTCACTGGGAACCTAATTTATGGAAGCCCCTAACCTAGAGAATGATAGTTTGAAAGCCCCTCCCCCCGAATGTATTGCCTACTTTGTGAATGATCCCTTACGACTTACGTGACTTATGGTCTATACTCTATACTTATAGTCTATACTCTATGGATTGTCCCTGATCTAAAGTCTAATTTATTCAAAAGCATGTTTCAAGGTTCACGGCAAATTTGTGTATACAATAGAGACTTCCGCTGGTCGGAAAGCAATTTCCCGATAGGGCAAGCACAAAATGAAACGTAATTTGCTAAGAGATTATTTCGCCACCCAGCCACATTCATGTATGACCAATGCAAATAACGAAAGAAAAAAACGACCGTTTTCGAAAATTATATTTTTAATGATTTTTGACTCATCCTTTCTTTCTTTGGCATTATTGTCTATTCTGTGAATCACCCCTCAAAATGTCATATTACACCCCCTCCTTTTTTAAATACTAATTAGAAATTTAATGTTATAATAATACGCTAATAAACTCTTTTCTCCTACGTACGTTATAATACGCTAATAAACTAATTTCTCCTCTTTTGATGAATTCTTGTGTTTTCCCTGTTTTAAAAAACTTCCCTTTTTCTCGTTTTTTCTCGCTTGAATTTCAATTCAAATAATAGAACTCAATAATAAAATCCAACTATTCTTGATTCAAAGTTAATTTTTTTTTTAGTTGAAAAGACTATAATTATATTTTTTGTTAAGAATTCATCTTGGTTGCTTAAAAATTCTACTATTTGTTTAAATTTTAATTATTTGGTTGAAACTACAACTATTTTGTTAAAAAGACATCTTTTTTTGGCAAAAATTCAATTAATTATTTTGAAGTTGAACTACTTTATTAAAAATTCATTTTTTTTGGTTCAAGATTCATCTCTTCGGTTGGATATTCATTTTTTCCCCTGAAAATTCAACTATTTGACTTTTGGTTCAAAATCCATATGTTTTGAGTTGAAAATTAACCTTCTTGGTAAAAAATTCATTCTTTCCTTGAAAATTCGACTCCTCGGTTGAATGTTGAACTTTTTTTCTTGAAAATTCGTTTTTGAAGATTCATAATTTTAGTTGAGAATTTAGCTCATTGGATTAAAATTCAACTAGTTTGATGAAAATTAACTTTCTATTAAAAATTATTATTTTTAGGTTGTAAATTCAACTGTTTTGTAGCAAATTCGTATTTTGCTTTTGAAAATTTTACAGCTTGGTTGACAACTTGGTTACTTTCTTGACTGAGGAATCTTTTCTGGTTAAAGAATAAACTATTTTGTTGAAATTTTGTCTTTTCTATGTGAATTCAACTGTTTTTTATTTAGAATGTTACTATTTGCTTAAAAGCTGGAATACTTTTTTAAGATTAATTTGTTGGTTGTAGATTTATCTCTTTGGTTGAATATATTTTTTTTATCCAAAAATTTAGCTTGGAAATTAATTTTTTATTTATTATATAATCTTTGTTGAAAATACATCTCTTTGGATGAAAATTCAAATATTATGTTGAAAATTATTATTTTCGGGTTTGATATTCGACTATTTGCAGAAAATAGTCTTTTTATCTGAAAAGATTAACAATTTGGCTAGCATTTTTCTGTTTCTTGACTAAAGAATCTTTTCGGGTAGAAAAATCAATTATTTTGTTGAAAATTTGTATTTTCTGGATAAATCCAAACTGTTTTCGTGATTTTAAATTCAATTACTTTTTTGTTGCATGAAGATTCATCTTTAGATTTATCTAAAGATTTATCTTTTTGGTATTAAATTAATCTTTTTGGTTCAGATTTCAACTGTTTTTGTAGGAAATTCAACCTGTTTCGCAAAAGATTGACTTTTATTTAAAAATGTCGAATGTTTTGTAAAAAAAAATTGTGGCTTGAAAAAGAGAAATTTCGTTCAAAAGTATTTTATCTTAAGTGAAAAATCTTTCTTGTTTGAAATATCAACAATTACATTTTTTTATTGAAAATTATAAAAAATTAATATTTTTGTAGACGTAGAATATTTAACAATTTAGTCATAATTTGTTTACGTTCGGATCGAAAAAATCAAATATTATTTTGAAAACTTAACTTTTTTACATGAAGTCGAATGTTGCATTTGTCGTTAAGAATTCATATTTTTTGGAGAAAAATTTAACTATTTGTTTAAAAATGAATTTATTTAGTTAAAATTGCAATATTTTAATTTGAAACACTACGACTTTGAAGAGTTTTAATTTAATATTAGTACCTACATTAATTTAACTTAAAAGGAAATGTATTTACCCATTTTCGTGAAAAATCACCTTTCTTCTGTTTTTAGAGTATTTTGGCACGTGAAGTCTGTTATCTCTATAAGGATATTTTAATTTTTAACTAAAGAATTTATTCATAACAAACAAATCGTTGAGGAAATATTTTTGCAATTAGTCTCATCAAAAAGAGTTACTTTCAAGGTGTTTTTCTTTCTAATGTATTGAAATCCTGTTTATGATCTTAAAAAATTAATTGAAACTTTGTAACAAAAATGGGGAAAGAAAAAAAATCTGCGAAAATTCTTAATTTTAAGTGTTTTAGGGGATTTTTCCAAATTTATGGGGAAAAAGGGGCATTAAGTAAGAAAGAGGACGGAATAGTCACTGAGATAGAGATGAAAAAAGGCACTTGTCGAAGTGCGAGGTCAGGTGAGTAAGTTGGCCTTCCATAATGACCGTCACTAGTGTCCTCCACAGTTTGCAATCCAAAATAGTCTCGCTGGAGCCGAGTTAACGCAATATGCCGGCTCAATCGAAATTAAATTAAGAAATAGATTTACCATTAAGGTAAAACAATGAGTATCCTTAAGGGAAAAGTGGGGCATTCTGCACAAAAGAATATGATGCAAAATTATTTAATTAATTGATTAATTAATAAGCATAATTATTCTAAATTTTTTTTTGTCTCACCCCCCTAGTTTATTTCAGTTAAGTCAAAGCAATAATTATGTCAATGATGTGATGGTAGGCATCAATCAAAATAATTCTACTGTTTTGTAGAAAATTCATCTGTTTAAAGACTTCAAAATTCAATAACAAAGTACAAAGTTGAGTATACATTTTTTTGTTAAAAAGTCATATTTATGGGTTGAATATTCAACGTTTTATAGAAAATTCGTGTTTTTGGCTTGAGAATTTGACCATTTCGTTGAAGATTCATCTCTTTGGTGCAAAAAATCAAACTATTTGGTTGAAAATGCTACTTTTTGGGTTGAGAATCAGGATTTTTACCTTTTGACTAAATTTTTATATTTCTTAGTTTAAAATTCTTCTATTTTGTCAAAAATTTGTTTTTTTTTTGTGTGATAATTTAACAATTTTATTAAAAAGTCATACTTTTTTGTTTGAAATTCAACTATTTGGTTCAGAATTCTTGTTTTGTTGTTGTTGAAAATTGATAATTTTCGTGAAAAATTCATCTTATTGTTGAAAAATTTAACTAGTTAAAAAAAAATTGGCTTCCAAATTAACTTTTGTGATAAAAATTTAACCATTCAATTTTTGGATAAAGATCCATATCTTTAGTTAAAAAATTCCACTATTTAGTTGAAAATATAGCCTGAACAATTGACGATTTAAAAAATTGGTTAAAAATTCATATATTTGTTTGAAAGTCGTCTTTTTTGGTTAAAATATCAAGTTGTACATTATTCGTTGAAATATATATTTTTTTCTTTGAAAATTCCACTACTTGATTCAAAATTATTTTGTTTTGTTTGAAGATTCACCAGGTTAGTTGAAAATAATTAATTATTTTTAATTGGAAATTCAACTATTTGCTTAAACATTTATCTATCTTTAAAATATTTGAAATTTCTAGAAATCTTATAATTTCTTTTGAGATACTATAAATCCCTGAAATCCGCGGAAATCTCTTTGAAACTTCATTTTGCTTAGAAATTTTCTGAAATCCTACGAAATTCCTTGAAAACCCTTAAAAAAGTTTAAATTTGGTTAAATTCCTTAGAATTTTTTAAAGATACTATAAACTCCTTAAAATACCGTGAAATCCATTTATAGATTTATAAAATCACTTCAATCTTATAAAATCCCTATGAATCGCACAAAATCGAAAAAATCCCGTAAAACATCTTTAAATATATAACATGATTGAGAATTCCTTCAAAAATGACGAAATATTTAAAATAATTTTAAATCCTGTAAAATCCTACAAAATCAAATAAGGCCCTGTAAAATCCCTTTAAATCTTTGATAATTTAGGAAAGATAATCGAAAGCATAAATAGGGCAACATGGGAGGACCGCATAAAAAACAAAAATATAGAGGGCGCCTGGACAAAGTTACGGAATATCATTGTTAGATGTGTGATCGAAATGTGTGGTACCGCAGTTGTAGGAAGTATGTCTGGTGATGCGTGCTGGAATGATGAAATTCAGGCTGCCCAAAAAGCAAAAAGATAAGCGTACAGGAGTTTGAACATCGCAGGTCTTAGCAAAGAGGAAAGAAATAGACGTAGAAATGAATATGGACACGAAAACAGGATACTCAAACTATTAGTTAAAAAACGTAAAGATACAATTAGATCAGAAGAAGAGAAGAAAATCCAAAATGACTTTGAAGGATGCAAGAAAATGCTTAATAAAAAAAAATGAAAGGAAACAGAAGTACAGAATTTGTCAACATGAGAAATAGTAGGGGGGAAATGTTATACGATGCAGACGGAATACTAGAGGCTTTCGGAAACTATTTTGAAGAACATTCGGAGATGAAGCTATAGGACACCACAACTGCGATTTTGAACACGACGCGTTAGAAAACTCAATTTAAAAAGTTTGTGTCACTGAGGTTAGGGATATAATTAATAACTTGAAAAACGGTAAGGCTGTCGGGGTAGACGGTATTAACGCTGAAATGCTTAAACACGGTGGGGCATGCATACCACATAGACTGTGCGAATTGATAAATTTATGTTTCGTGATGGGAGACGTCCCAGACGACTGAAAAGAAGCGATTATCGTACCAATATATAAAAGAAAGGGAGATAAAAGCGACTGCAATAATTAAAGAGGGATTAGCTTATTAAGTACCGTGCGTAAAATATACTCAAAAATACTTATTCGTAGGGTAATGAAAATAACAGAAGCAAATATTTGGGATGTCCAACGTGGGTGTGTGCCAGGAAGGTCGTGTACGGATCAAATATTTAGCTTAAGGCAAATTACAGAAACAAGCCTGAGAGTAGGAAAAAAACTTTTCTGTGCATTTGTTGACCTGGAAAAAGCTTTTGACAAGGTAGATAGAAGTAAACTTTGGGAAGTCCTGAAAGAGTATGGAGTCAATGGATGGATCCTACAAGCTATAAAAACAATATATACGGGTAGCAAAGCGAGTTTAAGGGTAAAAGGGAAATTGAGTGACTGTTTCCATATTATTCAAGGAGTTAGTCAAGGATGCATTATATCTTCATGGTTATTTATATTATTTATAGACAAGTGTTTATGAATGGCTCTTTTCGATGAAGAGGGTGTGGATCTCGAAACAGTAAGGGTACGTGGGTTAGCGTTCGCAGATGATAAGGTTGTTATGGCAGACTCAATCGAAGACTAACAAAGAATGTTGAAAAACCTGAATACAAGCATGAAGAGTATGCGCCTCAAAATTAACGCAAATATAACAAAAACTATGGTGTTCGAAGGAAAGAGTGAGAAAACACCATGCAATATTTTATTAAATGATGAGAGAATTGTACAAGATGATAAGTTCGTATACCTTGGTAGCTTATTTACTAGGGACGGGAAGATATAGATGAGGAATTAGATAGACGCATAAACAAAGGTAAGAAGGTTGTTGGTAGAGCAGGTCCTCTTATCAGAAGTAAAAATATATCAAATAAATCTAAAATGACAATACATAATTCTATATTTGTACCGACTGTACTAAACGGTAGCGGGACATGGACTTATCAAGAAAAAAATAAGAGTAAAATTAACGCAATTGTCATGAGATTCATGTGCATAATATGCCGAAAAACTCTGGTGGACAAAGTAAGTAACGAGATCGTTCTAAAACAATGTGGTGCAGAAGAGACGCTAGTAGACACATGGGAAACAAATCGGTTAAGATGGTTCGGGCATGTTGAGAGAATGCTGAATAAACGACTAACGAAACAAATGTATCAAGGTAAAGTAAATGGCAGCGTGCCCAGTAGTAGACCGCGGAAAGAATGGTTAGAATGTGTGAATGAGACCCTAGTTAGAAGAGACATAAGAAGTCACAGAAACACGAGAGCCTGTATGAAAAAATGGATGGACATAAAAGAAGCTAGAGAAGTGTGCCAGGACAGGAAAGTATGACGGCAAATAGTTAATAAAAAGAGTGTCAGTAGAGTGAATGACGCTTGAAACAAAAGGCCTTGGCCACTAATAGGCCCAAGTGGGGAACCTTACATAACGACTTCGTGAGGTTCTTCGCTTGGGATGATTGCTAGAGAAATTGATCAGCATCCTGGGTCGGAGCAGTGTTGCGGAACGAACGTGTTATTTACATAAATAACACGAGAATTATGGATCAATCTGAAAGTTCTCTATCTCTTCCCCAGATCACTCCTTTCCCCACCAAGTGAGTCACGCCTACCCCGAAAGGGAAATGGCTTAATGGTATAATAATCTAGAAATATCTTTAAATACCATAAAATCTTTGAATTCAGCTGCAATTTATTAAAATACCTTAAGTTGTGTTGAAATTCTCTGACAACCCTTCAGGAATTGAAAATACCATCATAATTTCAGAATCCCTTATAATCATGTGTTAATTGAAATCTTCTTTGTAAAATATTTAAATTTTTTAAATCCTCCGAGGCTCCATGAAATGTTTTGAAATCCATGGAAAACTCTTGAAATTTCTCCCTAGAAGTCAGATACAATTTCATTTCATTTAATTTACTCACTAAAGCTCTCTAGAAATTCTTTGAAAACCCGTAAATTCCTTAAAAACTGTAAAATCTTTTTACGTTTTCAAAAATAATAAAATGTTCACATTTTTAGCAGTCCGGTAAAAGATTAAACTTTTTGAAATCTCTTAAAATTTCTTCAAGTCTTTCAAATTCTCTTAAAGCGCTTGGAATCTTTTAAAGTACTGTAAGAGCTGTTAAACTGAATAATCAGTTAAAATATTTGTAAAAACTTTTATTACGTCTAAAAATCCTGTCAAATTTTAAGAAAAACCCTTGAAATGTTTTGAAATCTTAAAAAAAGGAAAGGTTTGAAACCTAGATTTTAGCATTGGGAGAAAATAGTAGATTCAGTGTCATTTTAAGGGTTTCGTAGCAGGGAAAATGAGGGGAGGGGAATTAGGGAAAGTGAGGGTAAATTATAGGAAGTGAATTAGATTAATTGAGAGGAAATGAGTAGGGGAAATAAGGGAGAGGAAGTAGGGTAAACGATGGTACAGGAAGTAGGAAAAGTTATAAGGGATATAGTTAGATAGATAGGGGTATAGTTGGTGTAGGGATATATGGATATAGTTTGGAATATATAGGTTGGGAAGTAAGGAGAAGCTAACATTAGAGAATTGGGAGGCGGTAGTAGTGGAGAGGGAAGGTAGGGGAATATAGGAAGAATAGGGAAAATGAGGGGAAAGTGGGGAAATGAGGCGAGGGGATGGAATAAATAAGGAGAGAGCAAGTAAGAGGAAATTAAAAGAATAGAAGTAGGTCACGTACGGGAAATGAGGTGAGGGGAAGAATGAATCATGGGAGGGCAAGTAGGAGAAGTGGGGGGAAATAGGGAAAGTGGAGTAAGGAAAGTGGGGGAAATAAGTTGCTGAAAGTAAGATACGTGAGTGTATTGGAAGAAAGAGTGGTGGGGAAATGGGAGGAAGTATTGGAACTGAGTGGAGGGTGAATACGGGAAGTTACGAATGAGGAAATTATGGGTATAATAGAAGTGATAGGAAATGAGTGGAAATATGGTATGGGGAATTAAGGAAAGGGGAGTGTTGGCCGGTAAAGGGAGGAGAAGACGAAGTAGATGGAAAAGAAGTTGGATAAGTGAGGGGAAGCTAATATTAAAGTGTAGGAAGTGGAAGTATGACAGGAGAGGAGAAGTATGGGAAGTAAAGGGAAATAAGGGGTTAGGAAGTAGAGGATATGAAGGAATGGAAAGTAGGGGAATGAGGGAAGGAGTAAGATAACAAAGAAAAGAAGAAGCGAGAAGCGAGATAAAATAAAGGGATAGGAAACAAGTGAACTAAGGGAAATAAGGGGAGGGAGCTTAGATAAATAAGAGGAGGGAAAGTAGAAGAAGTGTATAAACGAGGGGTGGGAGAGTAGGGGAAGTAGGGGAAATAAGATGAGGAAAAGTATAAGAAGCAATAGTATGGGAAGAAGGACAAGTGGCAGAAATGAGGGGAGAGAAAATACGGGAAGTGAGGAATAAGAAAATGAGAGGCGTAAAGAAAGTGTGGGAAAATGTCGGTTGGGAAAGTGGGACAAGGAGGGTGTTGATTGGGTAATAGAGGAGAGGGGGAAATTAGATGAGAAAGAAGTTCAGGAAGTGAGGGTACACTGATAGAAATGAATTGGCAGTACAACAATATTTATGGTTAGATTAATTATATTTTATTGTTGGTATAGATACAGCCATACATGATATTGGTTTTGGCCATCCGATTCTTGTTGCTTATGAAGACGGACGCGCAGGCGCGAGCGTGATACGCCTGTGGTGAACTAAACAAAGTGAGTCGAGTAAATCACTCATACAGAGTGTATTGCTAAACTACATTTTAGAACTAGCTCGCTTACGCAAATTTTTAATAGGATTACACATTTCATATAATAGCAATACGTATATTGCATTTTTGTACGACAAATCGAATAAGCTGTATTTACAATATTTCAATAAGTGCATTTCGTACTCTTTATGATTGCATTACATGTGTTATATTATGAATGTAGTCATAATTTTCTAAGCTACGATCGTATGGTTAAATCAATGATACTATTTCTATCAGTGTAGCTAATGCTGAAGTGTAGGGATATAGTGGCGAAGAGGAGGATTAGATTAGGGGAATATAGGGAGAGCATGGGGCCGAGAAGTAGAGGAAGGGAAAGAAAATGAAGGAATGGGAAGAAGGAACAGTAGGAGATATGAGAGAAGAGTAGGATAAATCAGGGTAGGGTGAAGTAGGAGAAGTAGGTAAGTGTGGGGTGTGAAATTAAGGGAAGTAGATGGAATTAGTTGAGGGGAAGTAGAGGGAGTGAGGGAAGAGGAAGAACGAGAATTGGCGGAAACGTGGGGAGGGAAGTAGGGAAGTTGATGGGAGGGGAACGACCGGAAGTAAGGGGTGAGATATAAAGGGTTGCAGAAGAATTGAGGGTAATTATGAGTTGGGATAGTACTCTCTAAATCCGAATCATTGAAATTTCACTGTTTTTCAGTGAAACTTTACTGATTCAAATAGCTAGAAATGGGTTACTAATAATCAGTGAAAGGTTACTTATTGATTCAGTAAAATAACCACTTTTGAGGGTTGGCAGCACTGCACCATGTCATTTTAGCAATTATAATAAAATAATATTTTAGTACATTCAATCAAAGAATCATAGTAAAAACTTAAAATCCATAAATATTATCAAATATCAAAAAAGGTGAAAGTTTCGATGCTTTTAAACGACAAACAACCTCACATATCCCTTAAATATCAGGATTGGACTGTCATGTACACACCCGTTAAGTAAGTACTTCCTATGCGAATTAGAGTATATTTCTTGCTACTGAAGTAAAAGAGTAACAACAAAGCTTAACCTAAAAATGTAGAGGTTATGCTTCACATTATTTACTCTGGTGTTACTGAACTGATTAGTGAATAAGTCCAAAATCACTGATTAATCAGTGAAATGTCTAAATACTATTTTAATCAGTGAATTTTTCACTGGTTCAAATTTAGAGAGTAGAGAAAGGGGAAAAATTGTAATGGTGCAGTGAGGAGAGGGGGGTGTAAATGATGAAAAAGTTGGGGAAGTAAGGGGAAGCTAATGTTGGAGTGTAAGGAGGGGAAGCAGGAGAGGATAGGGGAATTAAGCGAATGTATGTTGACTAGGGGAGGGAAATAATGAGAGGGGGAGGTTTGAACGAGATAATTAACGTCTTAATATTCAATTTTTAAGCCAGCTTAATGAAGGATAGAAAATCGATGTATTGTGTATGCTTCCCTGAACGCGCGCATTGCTCCATTGATAATGTCTCGAGTTACGCCACGGCCTATAATTGTATTAGAGAAAAAAGTTGTAACTAAGAAAGGGAGCGATGACATTAACACTGGAATTTGATTACGTGAGAATGATACCGAACGGCGACTGTATAATTCCCTGATGAGTCACAAATCGACTGTAGAATTATTCTTTATTGCTTATATTTTTACCTCTCACCGTCACAGTCTCATTGTTTTATCAAAGTCGTGATTCACGTTTTTTACGAATGTCTCTGTGCACGCGCAATTATTGTCAAGGAGGCGAAAAGGCGAACGAACATAACTTTATTCGACAAAGATCATTTTGTTTGATAAAGGTCACCATATATATATATATATATTAAAAATTTGTCATAAGGACAACCGCAAGATTTCACAGAGAGCGGGTGCTTATCTGGAAAATTGCACCCGCTTCCAGCGAAATCGCGGTAAAATTTCAGCCACAACCACGTCTCACGACCGTGAGATAGGTGGTTACAGTCTGTAAAGGAATCAATACGACGATCCAGCAAAAGCCTCCTGCACCCTAAGAACACGGAGCGACTCAAGGACAACCGCCTTCTGCATTTTTCCCGCAAGTGTTCTAGTATATTGTTGACACGCAGGGATGCTTTTTAGGCCATTAGCAAGTGAAAGCTTGGCACCTCCAAGAGCGCCGATGACAAGGACGATCAGTTTAACAGAATATTATTACCCTTGGATATATATATATATATATATCCGAGGGTGTAATACGAGGGGGAAAAAGCTCCTAAAAAGACGGTCCAGTTGGGTTGAATTTCTCTCAATTATATCGCATTACCCTGGATTACCTCTATATACAGAATTACTTCAACTGTTTATGATTACATTTTGGAATTTGTTACAAAATAGATGAACTTTAAACCCAGTATTTAAATGTTTAACTAAAATTGTGCATCTCCGATCAAAAATGAATATTCGACTGATATGATTAATTTTTTTATAATTTAATTTTCCCCCAAAGTAGTTGAAACTTTAACCCAAAAAGAAGCATTAAAAAAAACACGTGTTTTTTAGACTGAAAATTGACATTTTCACAAAAATATTAAAATTTTTACAACGCAGGACAATTTTTAACCAATGAATTGAATTTTTAACCAAAAACATAAAGTTTCGACAAAGATTATTAATTTTCTACCGAAAAAGACAACATTTCGACAAAATACATAAATATGTAATCACATAGTTAAATTTGCAACTAAAAAAATATAGATTTTTATCTAAATAGTTAAATTTTAAACTAAAAATGGAATAGTTATAAAAAATACATTTTTTAAAGGAAATAAACGAATTGTCAACCAAACAGTTAAATTCACAACAAAATAGTTCAACGAAAATGATAAATTTTCAAACATAAATATTAATTTTCTACCAGAAAGTCCAATTTTGAATCATATAAATGAATTTTTTAAACAAACAGTTGAATCTTCAACAGAAAAGGATTTTCAACCAAGTAGTTGAATTTCTATAACTGAAAATGAAATAGTTAAAAATTTAATTTTGAGTTACAGTTTGTAACTTACAAAATTCATTTTGACAAAAAAAAATTATTTTTAAACAAGAAGATTCATTTTTCAACACAAAAGAATAAGGCTGTTTAAGACAATACATTAATTTTGATTTTTTCAAAGATTAAACAATTAATTTTAAAAAATATATTAATTAAGATTTCCAAAATTTTTCGAAAAAGAATCTGGGTGATTTTTAAGGTAATTTTTTTATTTTTGCAGGATTTTCAAAAAATTGTAGGAAAAATTTAAGTTGCAAGATAACAAAATTATTATTAGATTCCTGGAAATTTTTAAAATTATTTCTTTACAAAAAAATATATAGCTTGAGTTTATATTTTTTCAACTATGAAACTGGACAATGTGTACAATTTAAAATTTGGCTTTTAATTAGGAAATTTTCAGTTTCAAAAGCTTTCATTTTTTACGCGAAATTTAAAAACTTTTTAATTCAAAAGTGTCCCACTTTGAGTGTTTTAATTTGCGGTTCACTTTTTATTACTACAAATGAAAACGCGGTTATCTTCAATAGTTCGAATCTTTTAATTTCAGTGAACGTGATTGTTCAATTTTTTCTGTCAAAAAGTTGTTCTTTTTTTATCAAGGAGAAAAAATATTGAGAACATTGAAATGATATTATTTTAAAATGACATATGTAGTGTCTAATCAATTGCTATAAATTTGACAGAGAAAAGTCTGTGTTATCCAAAGTAACTTTCCCCACACTGTTGCATATAACTAGAGGGTGGCGATTCGGCGGACGATTTCAAATTGCTGGTCATTTCCAGTGAAAATATAAATTTCCAACAGAAAATCGAATAGTTCAAATTTATTTGGAAACATTAAATCTTAAGTTCGAAAAATTATTGTTCAACAAACAGAAGGATTTTTAACTAAAACTATGGAATATTCAATTGGAATAAGTTACATTTTCAGTTAAAAAAATTACTTTTTTTTATTATACCATTAAGTCATTTCCCTTTCGGGGTAGGCGTGACTCACTCGGCAGGGGAAAGGAGTATTGTGTGGATGGGATAGAGATTTTTCAGATTGATCCAGAATTCTCGTGCTATTTATGTAAATAACATGTTCGTTCCGCAACACTGCTCCGACCCAGGTTGCTG
>NC_046662.1:19399912-19404359 GCF_010883055.1 Belonocnema kinseyi | reverse complement strand
ATCAATCTGAAAAATCTCTATCCCATCCACACACTACTCCTTTCCCCTGCCGAGTGAGTCACGCCTACCCCGAAAGGGAAATGGCTTAATGGTGTAATTAAATTATTATAGCTTGATTTAAAATTGAAAACATTATATAATAGTACATTTTAATACTTAAAAAAAATTAGAAGTACTTCCATAACCCGAAAATTGAAAGATTTTTATTTTTCATATCATTAAAAAATAGATGAATTTTCAATCCAAAAAGACAAATTATTTAGTAGATAGAAGAATTATTAACCCGGGCAGTTTAATTACTGATAAAAAAATTCCTTCTTAGCCAAGAGAGATGAATTTTCAACCAAGAACTAAAAAAGACCAGTTTTGTATATAAAAATGGAACAGGTAAATTTACAGTTAAAAATCTAATTTTCAACAAAAAAAGAAACCATTTATCAACTATTTAAATTAAAAGAAAAATACGAATTTTTGAGAAAATAGTTGAATTCCCAACCAAACAGAAGAATTCTCAACAAACAAAATTAATTTTAATCAAAAATTAAAGACAAAAATACGAAAGTTTTCAAGCCAGAAAGTCCATTTTCTTAGAAAACTTTTGACTTTTAATACGGAAAAGTTGAGTTTTCAACCCAAAAATATAAATTTTTAACACAAAAGTTAATTTACGCCCAAATTGTTGAATTTTCAACTAAAATGACAAATCTTTAATAAAAAAATTAATTTTTGACAAAGTAGTGCAACTACAGTTACATTATCAGGAGAAAAATTAATTCTAAAAAAGAACAATTCATGTTTCGCAACAAAGTCCAATTTTCAACCAAAGAGATGAATTTTTAAATAAAGTGATAAATTTTCAACGAAAAAAAAAATTTTATAAGGAAAGAGTTCAACATTCAATAAAAGAGTTCAACTTTTAACCGAAAAGTTGATGTTTTAAAGATGTAAATTAATTCTCTATACAAAAAAAGCGAATTATCAACAAAAATATGAATTTTCAACAAGTTCTGGAATATTCAAATAAAAAATATGAATTATTCACTAAATATCTATATCTTCAACCAAAGAATTAAATCTTCAACCAAGAAGAAATGCATTTTTAACAAAATAGTTCAACTTTCAACTAAGTAATTCAATTTTCTGCCGAAAAGATGACGTTTTAATCAAATAGTTACATTTTCAGTGAAATAATAAAATATTAAATCAGATAGTACAATTTTTAACCAAACGAAATCAATTCCGAATCAAAAATATAGTGCTAAATTTTGAATAACAAAAAAACTTTAACGACGGATATTTTGATTTTCTTATTGGCTTCTATTAATTCGTTTAAATTCCATGCAAAAAACGAGAAAAAGGGAAATTTGGTTGAAAAGGGGGAAAAAATACGAATTCTTTAAAAAAGGAGAAAAGAGTTTATGAATGGGCGGCCTCCTGATTTTTAAAGTTAATCTTTTGCCTAAGTTGATGGTTGAAATTAAGTTTTTATTTTGTATTTGAAAATACATTGGAACCTGGAATTAATAGGCAATAATTGTTAATAACAGAAATAGTTCATGCAACCCTGAATGTTTAAGTTTGGATTCCATGCACTTAGGATCAAGGCCACTGCAAGCCAGTCCCGAAACCGTTCTTAATTCCAGGTTCCAGTGGGTTCACCGAAATATTGTGAAATTTCACGAGAGGGTGGAGTGAGTCAAAAATCTCTAAAAATAAAAATATCAACCGCTTCATGAAGCTGATAGTCAATTTCTGGCAAAATGTTGTAAAAATCTGTTTTTCACTTCATAAAGCTTAAATTCAGTGTTTCATGAAGTACCTTACCTTGTGGAAAAATAACGATTATGTCCTGTCTATACTCAAACATAAAATATGTTAACCATAAATATCTAGATGTTACGTGTGAACATCCATTTTTCTCCGTATTTTTGTACTTTTTTCTGAGCAATATCAGTTTTTCTCGACGCAATCTGTCTCCCTTTCGAGTTTAAATGGAAGTGAACCACATAATAGTGTCCCATGTGAGAATAAATCAAGAAGGAGATTTAAAGTATTTAAACTAAAGTCTGGTTGGGACTGGTATGGGGCCATGAGCCATAAATCGAAGGTCCTGATACTCAGTCTCAGACTCAAGACCAGACCGAAGATAATGTGCCACGCGCGGCCCACTTGCATCCTGTTGCACTGTTCGACACCGGTTGCACCGCAATGTGTTCTCTTCCCACTCACGTTATATTAGTATTTTAACGAGACGAGTGAGAACGAAAGTAGGAGGGAAGGAAAGAAGATTTTTGGGCATTTTCAGCAGCTTGTGAGTCAGATCTCGACTCGTGCTTGGCCACGGGTATGTTGTGAAATGTGAAATGTGCAATGTGCATACGGTTTTCCTCCTCTAACTATACCTACAGTATAGTATTATATTGTACCATCCATATGCATCCCGATCATCAACCTCTTCCTCGTCCGGGCAGCTGCTCGCCTCGACTTCCATTTCCATTCACAAAAGGAATAATCGTGCCTGCAGGATGTTGCACATCCTTTAGCTTAGCTCTCGGGGAATTAAAAGAGATCCATCCGCATAAGCTCTACTCTACTGACTACTCTACTAGTCTACTATACTCGACTCAACTCGAATCCATTCACAAATTTAATTCGCTTCAATTTTAGTTCATGCATAGTAATTCAGGGTGGCGACTTGACCGGAAAACCGAGAACTGACCAAGAATTTAATTAAAAAACCGGCAATTTACTTATGATCGCAGCAAAATTCAAGTTTTCATTATTTTCAAAATTTTGGTCAATTTATAATTTGATTTCTACTTTATTTACAGTCCAAGATTTTTCAGTTGATCTCAATTTACTTTAATCGAATCATAATTTATTATTAAATATTTATTTATTTAGAAATTAAAATAGTTTTTTGAAAATGTATGCACCTTGTGGAAAGTTCGCTATTTTGCAGAAAATTATCATCCTTATGGTTGAAAATTCACCTTTTTGGTATAAGATTCAACTATTCCAGTTCAAGAATCATCATTTTAAATGTTGTAGAAATTGTTGATGTAAGTTATTGGCTTTACGGTCAGGCTCGCTGTCAGGTGACTTGAAACTAATTAAATTGTTTCAAACGTTCCGGCATACAATCGTGGTCCTCATCAGTGAGTTTTATTAATTCCGCGAAAAGAACATAATATCTTGTAGGTGCGGTTTTACAATTGGAAGCATTATTCTTTGATTAATATCTCAGTTGTAAAATTATAAAAACTACTTAATTTTAATTTTATTAAATTTCATTAATAACTATTGATAAATCGTCCAGTATTTTTAAAACATTATTTTATTTTAACGAAGTACAATTGATGAAAAAACAATAGCAATGTAGTAGAAATTGTACTTCGTTCTAATAAAATAATGTTTTAAGAATACTGGAAGATTTATCAATTTTTATTAATTAAATATAATGAAATTTTAATTTCAAATTAAGTAATTTTTATAATTTCACAACTGAGATATTAATCAAAGAATAATGCTTCCAATTGCAAAACTGCGCACTCTCTAAATCTGAATCAGTGAAATTTCACTGATTGTCAGTGAACTTTCACTGATTCAAATAGCTAGAAATGGTGAAAAGGTGAATAGTTCAGATGCTTTTAAATGACAAGAAATATCATATATTACTTTAATTTCAAAACTGAACTGTCATGTACAAACCCGTCAAGTAAGTACTTCCTATACGCGTAAGAGTATATTTATCCCGTAGTTAATTTAGCAGAGTTACAGCCAGAAAAAAAATTTATTTCATTAAGGAATTCATCGTGCTACTTAAGTAAAAGAGTATCAACGCCGCTTCACTTACAAATTTAGAGGTTATGCTTCACATGATTTACTCTGGTGTTACTGAACCGATTAGTGAATAAGTCCGAAATCACTGATTAATCAGTGAAATATCTGACTACTATTTCAGTCAGTGAATTTTTCACTGATTCATATTTAGAGAGTACCTACCGGATATTATGTACTTTTCACAGATTTACAACTCACTGAAGAGGGCCACCAAAATTGATCTTTTCTTGTTCAAAAACAACAGTTTGGATGCAAATTTGTCTTTTTTATTTAAAATTCAACTATTTCGTTGAAAATCCACATATTTTCTTAAAAATCAATTTTTTTAAATGAAATTATCTGTTTTTTGCGGTTTAATCTTCTTGTTTAAAATTTTTTCAGTTAGAAATGTAAGTATTATAGTTAAATATGTACAATTTTAGTTAAAAATTCATCACTTTGTTTGAAAATTTAACTATTTCATTAATTTTTTGTTCTTGTTGAAAGCTAGTTTTTTTGTGGAAAGTTGGTTCGGACATGTTGAGAGAATGCCAAATGAACGACTAACGAAACAAGTGTATCAAGGTAAAGTAAATGGCAACGTGCCCAGAGGTAGACCGCGGAA
>NC_046662.1:19391753-19399812 GCF_010883055.1 Belonocnema kinseyi | reverse complement strand
ATTTCCCCCCTACTATTTCTCATGTTGAAAATTTCTGTACTTTTGTTTCCTTTCATTTTTTTATAAAGTAGTTTCCTGCTTCCTTCAAAGTCGTTTTGTATTAAAATTTCTAAAAAAAAACAAAATACTGTAATATCGAGAACCTAAATTTTTACTTTTCAAACTTGTAAAACTTATTCTTATGACTTTTAAGTAATCAAAAAATTCCTTGATTTTTAAATTGATCTGCCTTTTTGAGAAAAAAATTCCATTAACTTTTTATGTAAGCAACCAGAGTCCTCTTATGAATGCCTGAGTTTTAAATGCGTCAATTTTGAAGCTTTCTAATATAAAATTCTTTATTTTTAAAAGCATTATGTTGTGGTTATTTCTTATTTAATTTAAAACCTTGAAAATGAAATAGTACAATTTGAATTTGGTTAATTTTAAACTTTAAATTATAGTATTTGTGCGCTTCAAATAATTAATCCTTTAACAAATGTCAATATAACAAAAACGGTTAAATCATCGAATGGTTAATTGATGAAATTCAGCTGAAACAGCCAAAAGAAATTTCATTATTGTTATCACGATAATCTCCGCACTTCAGGTGATTAATTCATTAATTTTAATTAAATAATTACTTTAATAATTATGCTATGTACCATTTTCTGATTTACCCATTTTTGTTAATTTGATTTATACTTTATAGGAGCTCTATTAAATCTTCAATATTGAATAAAACATGTTTTTGATGATAAAAATTTATTACGAGGAAATTAGAACCCAAGAAATTTTGTCCTGGATTAAATTTTACAATAGAAAATAAAATTAAAAAGTGAGGGATTAAAAAAATATGGATTGAACAGCAGTCATGACCGCGAACGAGGTCGAGTCTCGAAGAAATTGCGAAACCAAGTAATGGTAAAATGAAACCAAGCAGCAACATCCGTTAACCATGACATCCGCATGATTATATTTTCAGTCACGAATTTGTTATCAGTATCGTAAATGACTAGCCGACACACTTTTTTTAACAGGTCTACATTAAAAATTAAAGTAGCACATTTTTTAATCTCCACCAGTAAACTTTAATTTATAGTTATTAGATAAAACGTATTATGAATGTGAAGAATAAAAACTTGCAAGATCAAATTATTTTGGCACTAAGTATTATTACCGAAATTTCCGTAATGGCAGACAGTTCGAATTATTTTACATTTTGAAATTTACATTGAAGAAATTCTTTATTTTCTTCTACCTCCAATTAAGCCTATTTTTAGTCGAATGAAAATACGAATATGTATTTTCATGTGCTGATTATGAATATGGCCATGTGAATACTCGAAAAATTCATATTCAAGATCAAAATTTGCAAAAAATATATTTTTAGTAATGTTACGTTTTTACATTCTTTTTTTTATACTATAGATCAATGTAGATGCGCTGATTAGGAATATGGCCTTGGGAATACATGGAAATATCACTGTCGAGATCAAAAGTTGAAAAATAATTTTTTTTATTTTTTCATTTTTAATGTTGTTTTTTACGACTAAAAAGAAAAACTACGTGTCCTAACGAAAAGTGATTTATTATGAATTTGTAGGTTTTTACAGGGCGCGCAATTTTAGCTTATTCATTTTTTTCGTATCTTGCATAGTTTGACAAAAAAAATGGAATTTTTTATTTTTCATTATTTTTTCAACTTCTCGACCAAATTAAAAAAGTTTTTATGGTCCTCTTGCAGGGCTTTCAAAAAGCAACGTTTTTCTTTACTTGACTTTTTTCCATATCATGCGTTGTTTGGCCTAAAATGTTAATTTTAGTTTATTTTTTTTTTGGATTTTGAAAATGTTCTAACTCTGACCATTTTTTGTATAAAAAAAAGCCATTAGGATAAACTGTTTAGTTTCTAATTACTATGAATAACCGTTTATAGAATTTTGAAATTTTGAAAAAATGTGGTTTCAAACATTTCGAAAACGCGCTCACTTTTTGAATTTTGATCCAAAATAGCTGCTTTACGAACTTGTTCTTTCTTTTTAGGCCTTTAAAAAGTGTGCCAAAGCAGAATCTAATCTGATAAATTTTTCTACAGTTTTTCTTAAGTTATCGCGCCTACAGAATACAGACTATAGATTACAGAATACGGACTATAGACTACAGACCACAGACAGACAGACAAACACCGTCTTAAAAATCGTTTTTTCTGACTCAGAGGGTCTCAAACGTCGAGATTCGATGAAAACCGACAGTTGTCTGTACGCTAACTCGGAAAACATATACCTGTCAACTATGTTTCAACCCATTTTCAATGTATAAAAAACTAGCCGTTTATAGTTGGCAATATCCTCACTCGAACAAATCTACTTCTCAATTAGATTTGACTCCATTTTAAGTATTTGAAAAAACACTCGTTTATTTGACTATGCAGCAAGTCTGATAGTAACAACTCTCAATGATATTTGAACCCATTTCTAATATTTAAAAGCACCTGCTTACAGTTGCCAATACAATAACTCGGAAAAATGTACCTCTTAATGATATTTGACCCCATTTCCAGTATTTAACATAAAAACACCCGCTTATTGTTGACCATACCCTAATTCGGCAAAATGTACCTCTCAATTATATATGACCCCATTTTCAGATTGTTCTTTAATTCAACTGTTTATAATTAGCCATTCCCTAACTCGGCAAAATTTACGGTTCAATTATGTTTGATACCTGCACATACCCTAACCCAGATAAATCTATTTCTCAATTATATTTGACGCCAGTTCCAGTTTTTCCTTAATCTAGGCGTTTATAGTTGGCCATACCCCAACTCGGTAAAATCTACCTTTCAATTATATTTTACCCCATTTCCATTTTCTTTTTTTTATCAAAGCGCTTATAGTTGGTCATACCCCAATTCGACAAAATCTGCCTCTCAATTATATTTGACCCCATTTATAGCCTTTTTTTGTTAATCCAAACATTTATAGTTGACTATATCCCTACTCGGCAATATCTACCTCTCAATTATATTTGACCCCATTTTCAGTATTCATAACTAAATATCATAACTTGGTTATGTATTTTGATATATTTGTTACTAATATATGGCCATGATATTACAGGTTTTAGTTTAATTATTTTAAGCGTAATTGTTACATTTATTTGTAATTGTAACATCTTTCATAATATAATAGTTTATCTTTAATAAAAAATGCTAATGTATTCATTACAATAATTTGATGTAATGAATATTAATAAATCAATTAATGATATTTATAGTAAAGGTTCTATAATAAAAAATTGATTAAGAAAAAAAGGGAAACAAAAGATTAGACCGTGTGGGCTTTTCTGACTGATAAATAATGGTTTTTTTATATGGTAACATTTTTTCCAAATAAATTCACTGAAAGGTGTAAAGTAAACGAATTTTTAAAAAATCGAATAAGGTAGTAGCTCTAAAGTAGAGAACAAGAATGTGCCATTATATATAAATGGCCATTATACATTTTATTTATATTATTTTATTATATTTTATATTTATATTATATTTATTTTCATCTGGAGGTCAGTTGGTCGGAAAAAATGTGCATTTTTTTGTTGAGTTTACCTTTTCATGACCTTAAAGCCAAATTGAAGCCCACTTTTATTTGAAATGTAGACCTCTTTACCTTAAATTTTGTTTAAAAATAATTTCAATCCTTTCCAATATATTTTAGAAGTCATTAAAGAAATTTAAGTATATGATAGCTTTAATTTAAAGATATGATCGTAATTGCTCATTGAAAAGAGACCGTTTCCGGTGTGGTTCAGAGAAAATTCCGCTTGAACGCGCTTCCTATTCACGTCTTAAATTATTACAGGACAGGCCGATATTTTTCAGCATGACTACCTTTTTTATATTGAGGGATGGTCGACCACTTCTTATATATGACTATATAAATGGATATGCTAGAAGGTTCTTGTCAAGTCAATTGTGATACACTTCACGGAAACTTATCCGGTCTTTGAAATTAAAACCACACGAATGGGTCTCCTCTATCTCCTCTACTGAACTAAAAAATCTTACTTCTTGAGATAAAAAGTGAAGAATTTTATCTAAAGTAAAGAAAAGCAAGGAAAACATTTGCTATATGATTGACGAAAATTGATATCTTAACTTAGGAAATTATACATAATATTTCTTGCAACAGGCCATAAAACAGTGGATTTTTTAAAAATTCCATCAGAAAAATATGTAAATTACAAGTTATAAAGGTAATCTCATTAAATACCAATAAATGTTTTTTTGTAATTCGCTGTATTTCCAATTTCGATTTCTCTGTCTTGGGGATTTTTTCCTAGTGTATATTGTTCACTGCAAAATAGAGGTGAATTAAATAGGAATTATCTCTTAGAAAATAATGATTTTACTTTCCTATTTGCTTAAATTTAAAGATTAAAAACGAGAAAAGCTACCGTTTTCTCCAAAAAGCCATTGAAAGGAAAATTAAAACTAAGTATTAGAAAATAATCTAGTTATTAATATTAAGTCACGTTATAAATTTCGTAAGAAAAATTAATTTGTTTATTTATAATGAGTGTTTGAAGATTCCTGCATCGTATGATTAACAAATTATTCTTTCATAAACTATTCATGAAAAATTGATGAAAATTTTAAGGGACAGTGAAAAATGAATGCAGTTGCCTCGCTCTTTGGGTTAATGATAAATAATATTGTTGCGCGCGTGCTGCGGTGACCGCTTCACAGCGGACTGAAATAGAATTTACTGTTCATAATAGCCCACAGGTCATATTTCTTAAACGATTTCAAAGTATTTTTTTAGAAATGATCAGCATGAAATTTTTAAGAGTCTTTTGTGATTTTTTAATTGTTGTCGCAGAGCAACAATATATGAATAAATAGAGAGACGAAATTACCCATCTCAACAATGTGAATTTTTATCTCAAGAAAAAATACAGAAAGAAAGTGGAATTATTCCATTTGCATTTATAGAACAATAATAATTCTGAGAATATTTAACTACATCATTGTAAAAAATCGCTATTCTCCTTAAATATTATAAAGAATAAAATTTGTTGGCAAGAGTTTTTTTTCTAGAAAGCATATAGAGAAGTTTTATTTAAACGTTAGAAAATGTGCATTCACTGAATTCATTATTTATTTATTAATTATTACTACTATTTATAAATTGTAGACCAGTCTCATAGCAAAAAATAGCCTTTTTCTATATGATCAAACGGCAGATTGTGACATTTTCTACTGAAAATTGTTATTAAAAATGACGTAACTTGTTATTTAGTGTCTCCTTTCAAGTTTTTGAGTGAGTTTTAGTTTATTGTCTGATAATTTCAATGAAAAAAGCGTCTTTTCTGTATGCAAAAATGATAAATCTTTATTATTTTAAAATAAAATGTTTATAACAATCACATAAATTTTTACATTCTCATTCATGAGTGTAAAATAATCGTCCAATTTCCAATCTCTGGTTTTTAACGGATCTTTACTTTTCGGCACTCACAGAATCCAAAAATCATAAAATTTTACCGGCGTCTGTCAGTCTGTCTCTCTGTATGTCTGTCTTATGTCTGTCTGTATGTCTGTACTGCCGTACAAACTAAAAAGATACATAAGTCCAATCTGACTCGAACTGAGAAAATCGAGAAAAACTTCTTGTCCAAAGAAATTTAATATCGAATAAAATTTTGGATAATTAAGATACCTTATTTGGATAAAAATAATGTGCTTTTTCATATTTTGCAATGAAAAGTTGATTTTTTAAACAATTTCTATTATAAAATGGACTTGCGATGTTTAAATAGTCGCAGAATGTCAAAAATACAAGGCAAAAAGAACACAAAGTCACTTGCGGACGATTGCCTTTGTTGAAGAGCTCAAGCGCAGCCTCAAAATACATCAAAACATACGTAAGGGACACTGTGTATTTAGTTGCTGTTCCGAACTTACCCGAACGATCGATGCTAGTGTATAGCCGAATTTAGCCGGGACTTATTTCCCGTGGATTTCCGACCAGAGACCGAGCTAATTTACAAGGCTAAAAGATACGTAAGGGCAAGCGATTCTTTTCGTTTGTCTATTCGCGTCGCACTCAGTCACTTTTACAACGCAAAAAAGACACAAAGTTCTTTAGGTTCTTTTTCATGTGTATGCTGATGACGTATTGCCTTCCTTGTACAACTTTTAGGATACGCAAAGTGCTTTGTGTATCTTTTTTTGTTGTATTTTTCAACTTTTTCGACTTTTCTCACTTATAAACAATCGTTTTTTGCAATAAATAATAATAATTAAAATATTTTATTAACGCAGTTAGATGCAGCTTTCTCATACGAATGCAACGATACCAAAAACTCATTTTTCAGAAAAATGTCACTTATGTATCTTTTTAGTTTGGACGGCAGTGTATGTATGGTTACCTGAATGTTGGAGCCACGCTAACTTTTGAAGGATTTGTCCAATCAAGTCAGCCTTTGCTATACTTCTTAAGGTTTCCAAAATGAAGGCTAAGTTCGTTAAGCAGATATATCCAACCAAAATAAAAAAATTTAGATCATTTTCAAAATTAAAAAAAAAATTTTTTTTCAAACTTAAAATTTGTGGTCAAAGTTTCATTGCGTCGCGTAATGAAAATTTGCCCGCGCAGCGGGCATATTTTTTTTAACAATTTCGTTTGTTAACCATCGTAAGAAATACAATTCCAATAACAATTAAAGAACCATTTTTTCTGCGAGGGAACGGCTATTAGGGACATTTGTTTAAATATATTGTTATTAACCATCTATATTATGTATGTTTTATGAAGTTCATGTTATATAAATGCCTTCGCAGGCATCAATTTTGTAACGCGTGAATTACTTTTTATCTTAAAAATCAATTTCTTTACGAGAAAAACTCACTTGTTGAGAATTTGCTTTGTTTATAATGATTAAGTTAAATATTATTTTTAAAAATTTCTATTCTATAATTGATATATTATAATTCCAGCTAATAGTCAGTTTCTTTCTGTATTTTTTGAGATAAAAATTCACAATGTTTGTTGAAATAATAGATTTATTTGAAATCTTAATGAAATTCTTTCAAATCTTCTGAAATATTTTGGAAACTTTTGAAATCCTTCTAAATCTTCGAAATGATCAACATTATTTTAAATATATTAAAATCTTGGAAATATTTGAAATATTTGGAAACCTTTTGAAATCTTAAATACTATTTTGTAGTCTGATGTACACTCAAAAAACGAGTGGTGAAAACTCTAAATAATCCGTTATATGGTCATGGTTCATTCTAATTCTAAAACTGAATTAACAATGAAATTCGCAAATAATAGTTTTTCTAAGTTGTAAGTTGAATATCACAAAAAATGTATTCAATAACAAAAATTTGGACCAACCTAGAACCCCCTCTACGAAAAGCAACAATGCTTTCGAAATTTTCGTGATACCCTTATTTTTAAATTCTCATTCATGAAAGTGTAATGTAATCGTCCAAATTGTCGATCTCCGGTTTTTAACGGATCTTTACGTTTCGACACGCACAGAATCCGAAAATCATAAAATTTCATCGGTGTCGGTCTGTATGTATGGTTACCTGAATGTTGTAGCCACGCTAACTTTTGAAGGATTTGCTCAATCGAGTCCGCATTTCATACACTTCTGAAGGTCCCGAAAACAAAGGTTAAGTTCGTTAATCAGTTATTTCCAAATAAAATTAAAAAATTGAGAGTATTTTCAAAATTTTCAAATTTTTTTTTCAAATTTTAGAAGTTTTTATTTAAGTTTCTTATAGATAGGTAAAAGATTTGCAAATTATCCAAATAAAATTTTGGTTTTTTATGAAAACAAATTTAATATTTTTTTTTTTCAAAAATTTGAAATTTTTCAAAAAATGCAAAAAATGATTTTTTTCATAGATCCAAAAATTTCATTCAAAATTTTCACTGAATACTACATATATTTCAAAATAATTTTAGCCGAATTTATGATTAGCCCAGAATTTAAAAAATTAGAGCATTTTCAAAATTTTCAATTTTTTGTTGTTGAACTTTTAGAAATTTTAGTCAAAGTT
>NC_046662.1:19386226-19391653 GCF_010883055.1 Belonocnema kinseyi | reverse complement strand
ATTTATGATTAGCCCAGAATTTAAAAAATTAGAGCATTTTCAAAATTTTCAATTTTTTGTTGTTGAACTTTTAGAAATTTTAGTCAAAGTTTCTTATAGATGAGTGAAAGACTCGCAAATTATCCAAATAAAATTTTGTATTTTTATGAAAATTAGAAAAGTTACATACTTTTGAAAAATTTGAAAATTTTCAAAAAATACAAAAAATGATTTTTTTCATAGATCCAAAAATTTCATTCAAAATTTTCACTAAATACTACATATATTTCAAAACTATTTTAGCCGAATTTATGATTAGTCCACAATTAAAAAAATTAGAGCATTTTCAAAATTTTCAATTTTTTTTTGTTGAACTTTTAGAAATTTTAGTCAAGGTTTCTTATAGATGGGTAAAAGACTCGCAAATTATCTAAATAAATTTTTGATTTTGATGAATATTAGAAAAGTTACATACTTTTCAAAAAATTGAAAATTTTCAAAAAAAAAGCAAAAATTATTTTTTTCAGATTCAAAAATTTCATTCAAAATTTTCACTAAATACAACATATGTTTCTAAACTATTTTAGCCGAATTTTTCGATTAGCCCACAATTTGAAAAATTAGAGTATTTTCAAAATTTTTAAGTTTTAGAAATTTTGGTTAAAGTTTCTAATAGATGGTTAGAAGAATTGCAAATTATCAAAATAAAATTTTCAATTTCGATGAACATTATAAAAGTTATATACTTTTGAAACATTTGAAAATGTTCAGAAAAATAGAAAAAAAAACATTTTTCTAAAAGATTAGAAAATTTCATTAAAATCCATCGCTATTGGGAGTGGTGGTCTACCATTTCGCCACATGGTGTCGAAAAATCGAACTAGAAAGAGTAGGTACAATTTTAAACATGTATTTTAATTATTGCATAAAAGTGCTTTTACAATTGTTTTGTGAAGTACAAAACAACGATTGAATACTAAAAACAAACATTCATCAGAAACAAATAGTTTTACATAGAATTTCCATCTTTATACAGTGAAAAACACATTTTTGCGAAATAGGTTTAAAAAAAAAATACAATTATTTCATTATTTCATGTGAATTTCAATGCATTGTAAGCTTAAATAAACTTTAATTACAGTATGTAGCGACGAATTTCATCCATATTATGCCAAGAATCCGAATAATAGACGGCTGGAATTTAAATATGAATTCTAACCTAACTTTTAGATCAGATTCTTCAATAGTAAATATTTCATGTATAAATTAATAAAAATTTACTTTGAGTTAATTTTTGCTTCAAAATAAGTCCATTGAAGACTATAATATTTTTGAAAATCACAACAAAGAGAACAATCATTGTTCTTTCTAGAACAATATTTCTGTCAAAAAGTGTGGGGTTTCACTGTATAATATATAAATTCCATCTAAAATACTTTGCTTCCTATCAAAACTTATTTTTATTATCCAATAAATGCTTTAAATTCCACAAAAAAATTGTTAAAACACTTTTATGCATAAATTAAAATGTATCTTTCCAATCGTGCCTATTCTTTCTAGTCCGAATTTTTGTCTCCAGGTGGCGTATCGCAGTTTAACCATTCCCAATATATCAAATATATTTAGAAACTATGTCAGTTAAATTTTTCGATTAGACAAAAATTAAAAAAGTTTGAGCTCTTTCAAAATTAGAATAAAAATGTTTGTTAAAGTTTCTGGTACGCGTCAAAAAGACTTGCAAATTATCTTAATGACATTTTTAAATTCGATAAAACTTCACAAAGTTATATGCTTTTCAACATTATGAAAATTTTCAAAAAAAGGAAAAAAAAATGTAATAGGTTAAGAAATATCAATCCAAATTTCTACTAGATATAAAATATTTTTGTTTCGAAACTATTATCATGAAATTTCTTAATTAGACAAAAGTTCCAAAATTTAGATCATTTTCAAAAATATGCAATTTTGGAAGTTTAAATCACAGTTTTCGATTTAATTCATAGTATTTACGATATTTGAACAAATTTAATTAAAGTGTACGCATGAAACGTACGAAAACGAGCGCGAAGAGCGAGAGCGTACCCACGCGCCCGAGGCGCGCGCAATGAGAGTGTGAGAATGTGATCTCAGCGGGAATATTTTTTAAAAAAGGATTTGAATGAAAGCTTGTTTTTTTATTATAATTTTGTATATAAGAAAAATCTTCATATTTTCAACTTGCAAGTATAGCCACTTCCTAGGTAACTGAAGACATTTCTGCAAGTATAGGGGGCAGCTATGATGAAAAATTTTGAACCGGTTCGCAAAGCTATTAAGTATTCATAGAGGAAACCGGGTGGATAAAATAAGAAAACTATGCTTGCTTGAAATTCTTGGACGTGATGAAATTCTGTAACTCTTTGCTGAATAAACTTGTTTTTATTTCTATTGTCTCTGTAAATGGGATTGATAAATAATTCAATATTGTTTGTTACAAAAAATATCAAAAATAAAAATACTTTCTTTATACTGAAATAACCCATTTGTTGAACTATTTTTAGCAAATTTTTGCAGAAGATTACGAACCGCCCACGTATCTCTCTACGTAAGGAAAAGGTGCTTACATTAGCGCCCTCTATAAATAAATTTAACCATAGATATAGATGTACATGTCTAAATTATAAATAAACCTGCTTAGTAACCAAAAGGCGGAAGATTTGAATCCGTAGACGTAGACAAACTATTTTTGAATTCTACTACATATAACTGAGTGTATTCCAAATATGTGTGTGTGCATTGTGTAGCGTAGCAGTGGGTCGCAAACAGGAAATGATATTGCAAAAAAATTGCGAAAAATTCTCTTTTCAGAATGCAGATATTACAAATGGACTTGCGATATACGAGTTTTTTTTTAATATTTGCGCGATACAAATATTTATAGCACCGGAAAATATGTCATAATGGTTACTGTAGTTTTACGATTTCTATTACAGTTAGTGCAGTGGAACTAAGAAGGATAACATTATAATAATATTGTTGAATATTTTCATCAAAAGAATTAAACTTACAACCAAACTGTTGAATTTTTCGCCACAGAAGATTAAATTTTTACCCAAAAAGATGAATTTTCAATAAGAGAGTGCATTTTTAACGAAATTCTTCCATTTTCATCAAAATAATGAAATTTCTAACAAAATGATAAAATTTTTAACAAAAAATAAATAAAAAATATTTTATATTTTAAATAAACATTTAAGTTCATTCTTAACACTTTAAAAATATTAGCTGAGAAAACTATAAACTCTTCACATAATCATCCAATCAACATTTGAAACTGTTGATTGGAAAGCGATCGAAATTCAAAGATAAATAATATATTCAGTTTAAAACTGAACGATATCAAATGAAAACGTTAGAAATTAAAAACTGCAAAATTGTTACAAGAGTGAATAGTTTGTAATTTACTTATATTTCATTATTTGATGACCATTTTAATTTAAACAATATATTCTCATTCAAAATATTTCATCCAAAGTATACGAAATTATTTATAGCTTATTATTATTTTTATAAAATGAAATAATTCTTCTTTCAATTAAAGATCCAAAATATCGCGATTTTGTAAATGTGTGAATCTTTATCAATTAATTACACGAGACTTATCGTATTTGCACCTTACTGAAGAATGCGGTTGAGTTATCAATAGTGGTTTTATCGTGGTGTTTGATCACTGTTTTTTAAATTGCGAATTCCGCTGGTTTTTATGACACAGGTGTTTCTTTATAGAAAATACAAGATCGCTGCCAGAATCATTTGAATATTTCGAAAGATATAAAAAATCTTCAGTCGACAGGAATTCTTCATCGCCTTAATATTTATTCCTGCTTCATTACACTGTAAAAACACTGAAGGACAATCTATTCTTCATGTTGATATATGTGTATGAAAATGGCCTCTCCAAGACCTCATCTCCGCCCTGTATATAAACGTAACCAAATATTTCTACCGCCCCCCTGTTTTCTCCATTGGGGGGGGGGGGGGGTAATTTGTAATGCAAAATACGAATTTCGAATACCTATGTGCTTTTAAGGATTACAGTGAAACCCTTTAATGGCCCTCCCATGTATAGCCCTTCCGAGAATTGACACCGTGACGCAGGTAGGTGTAACAAGAGCTGCGCGGGGTGCACGGGGTCTGAGGTAGTCAATCAGGCGAGTACTCAGGCGTGAACAAATAAAAGCGAAGCGGGCTATACTGAGTTAGATCCCACCCACTGTTAGCCCCAAAATCGGCATTATAAAAGAGTTTCACTGTATTTGATTTTTTTTTTAAATTGACATAAACCTAATTTTCTTACGATTCTTCAGAAAATTCAAAAAGATTTTTGGAAATTTCTGATATGCAAAATCAAAATTGCAACAAAAGAGTTAAGCTTCAATCCAATAGATGAATTATCAAACAAAAAAATATCGTTAGATTCTTGGTTTTATTTTCAGGAATTCTGCACATTAACTTGATTATTGGACGTTAAATAGGATTTTAAATTTGATTCTAACCTCATTTGAATTCCTCAACATTTTATTTTCAGCCATAAGTATTTTTAACGAGAAACGATTAAATATTTTAAAAAAGAGACTTATTTTCTATAAAATAATTAAATTTTTTAAACCGGAAATCTGAATTTTCAACCAAAAAGTTATTTTTTATAAAATTCATGACTTTTCAATAAAAAAAGATGATTTCTGATAGAAAAATGTATAAGTTGATATTTCAATGCAGCAAATAGATTTTTATTTTAAGTAAAAAACAGTTGAACTCATGAAAAACATGAATTTTAAACAAAATAGTTACATTTTTCAACCAGAGAGATGAACTTTCAACTAAAATGAAGAATGTTTAACCAAATACATGCATTTTTAACAAAGTAGTTTAATTTTGAATCTTGTAGTTGAATTTTTAAACGAAAAAGTTAAATTCCCAACGAAACATATAATATATAGTTGAAGTAAACCCAAAAATAATACAAAAATATGAATTAATTAAAAAACACAAATATTCAACAAAACGGTTGAATTTTCAACCAAAAAAATTTTGATTTTAAATCTAAAAGCTGCAATTTTAATAGAAATGGTTGGAGTTTCTACTAAAAGAGATTAATTTTTCTACCAAAAAGACCTTTCAAAATCCTATAAAATATGTTTGCATTTTGATTTAGGTTTTTTTTTGTATCTTTAAATTTTAGAATCATTTTTTAAAAAATTCAAGAATTTCTAAACATCTTTAAAAAATATTTGAATTTTTCCTAAAATTTTGAAAAAAATTCTGTAAAATAAATTTTTAAATCTAAAAGACAAATTTTCAACAAACAAATATTTGAGTTTTTAACCAAACAGTTGCATTTTTATCAAAGAAAGATGCAATTTATACTAAAATAGATGAATTTTTAAATTAAAAATACTAAAAAATAAT
>NC_046662.1:19361433-19386126 GCF_010883055.1 Belonocnema kinseyi | reverse complement strand
GATTGTTTAGCCATTACCATAGATTAGCTTTTATGACTGTTAGCAATAAGCTTTTTTTTAGAGCCGATATACGCTCGAAGTTATAAACCGCACGTGTTGGAGTCATAAGAATACGACTCAAGAGATAAACTTTTGCTTTCAAGACATAAAAACTTGTCTCCAAGACATAAATTGAAGTCTGGCTCCGTCTCAAAACTGAGACATGCTCAAGTCGAACTTGAATCTTGAACAACAAAATTAATTTTCAACAAACTAGTTCAACTTTCAATCACGTATTACTCAACTGAAAAAAGCTGAATTTTAATCTAAAAAGAAATTGATTAAAAAAAATGAACTTTTAACAAAATAGTTTACTTTACAACTAAACGGATGAATTTGCAACTAAAATGATATATCATTAACAAAATGAATGAATTTGCAACAAAGCAGTTGACATTTCGAAGTTTCAACCAACTAGATTAATTTTAAAAAACTGAATTTTTCAATTTCCCGCCAAGAAGATTCAGTTTCTACCAAAAAAGACAAATTTTCCAGAAAATACATAAAAATTTCACTCAAAAAGTTGAATTTTCAACAAAGAGATGAACCTTCAATTCAAATGATGAGCCTACCAAAAAAATATACTTTTAACAAACAAGTTCAACTTTCAACCAAGCAGTTGAATTTTTAACTAAGAAGATTAAGCTTCTACCAAAAGAATTTAAATTTTGAACTAAAAAAAAATTTGATTAAAAAATTTTAAACCAAAAAAGTTCAATTTTGAAACCAAAGGTTAAATTTCTAACTAAAATGACAAATCATTAACAAAAAGAATGAATTTTTAACAAAGCAGTTCACAAATGAGTTTTCAAGAATTTACATAAATTTGCAACGAAACAGAATCAGTAATTATGATTGATCTACTCTGTAACTTCCAATGTCTTAACCAGTCATTTATGGTTCATTTAAATTATTTATTGAAATGTAGGAATTTTAATTTATAAATAAGGTCCTATTTTATTATAGAGCCAAATCAGTCACCTCGATAGACAGAATTATTCAGTCAGCAATATCGGCTGATTCGTCTGTAGGGCTTTGTAATACTTGACACTTCTCTTATCAAGGAATACCATTTTCATCGGTAATGATGCTTTCATGACGAATATTATCGACATACAAATATTTATTATTTCCATTTATAACCAAATAGTTGAACTTTTAATCAAAAAGGAAGAGTATAATAAAATACTTGATTTTTGAACAAAATAATTAATCTATTAACAAAATAATTGAGCTTTTTACCAAATAGCTTAGTTTTCAACTGAGAAGATTCATCTTCTATCGACAAAGGAGTTTTCAATAAAATACATGAATTTTCAACAAAAAGAATTCATTTTCTACCCAATTTGTACACGAATTTTCAACGAAATTAAAAAAATTCAAAATAAAAAGTCGAATGTTTTAGAAAACAGTTGATTTTTAAACCGAAATTAAACAATTTTCAACGAAATCGTTTAAATTTTAACTAAAAAACAGTAAATATTCAACCAAAAAAGGAATTTTTAAATTTTCAGTTTAAAAAAATAATGTTCAACCACAAAGGAAAAAACGAATTTTTAACATGGTGAATTTAACTAAAAAAGTAGAATTTTTAACAAAATGAGAAAAAAATAAATTCGCAACGAAACTTATAATAATCAATGTTTCAAACAACAAAGATTTTTATTTGAAAGAATATGAATTTTCCATTTAAAATATTAATTTTAAACTGAGAAATGAAGTATTTACATGTACAGTTAAGAAAATTAATTCACAATGAAAAAAACGAACTTTTGACTGAATAGTTCAATTTACAACGAAAGAGATAAATTTTAATCGCGAGCTTGAGCGCGCCTAGGGCGCGCGACTGTTGAATCTCGCGCTTCGCGCTCGATAATAGGTTACCTCGCGCTTCGCGCTCGGATATTGATTCTTTGCATTTGGAATGCTTCAAAAAAATTTATCAAAAAGATCTCTTTTACATGGCAGTATTTATATGCGTCTTCATATTCTGAATTGTCTACTTAATTAAGTATAGCCAAAGATTAAGTTTCTCAAAGCTCTGTAGGCTTTGAGGTACACATTCTCATCGTGACACTCGCGCTGTGCGCTCGATTTCCGACAGACATTTGTAAACAGGTTTTGTTGGATTTTTTTCTCGTAACTTTCATTCTTTTTCCACACATTTTTTTTTATTTTACTTTTTTCAACGTTATTTTTAGCGAAAAAAAACAAAAAGTACGCGTCCTATCAAGAAGTGATTCTTAACGAAATTGTAGATATTTTTTGGGATAACCATTTTTCTTAATTCATCTTTTTTCGTATCCTACATAGTTTGTCCACAAAATGGAATTCTTTATTTTCCATTATTTTTTGTGCAATCAAAATTTGAATTTTCGATTTTTGAAGAAAATCCAAAAATTGGTTATGATAATCTTGTAGGGATTTCAAAAAGAAATGTTTTTCTTTTCTTGACTTTTTTTCATATCGTGCGTTTCTCGGCTTCAAATTTTGATTTTCGGTAATAAAAAAAATTTTGAAAACGCTATAACTGTGAGAATTTTCATTTTATCAAAAAAAGTCATTACGATCAATTGTTTATTCTTTCCAATACTATTAATATCCGTACATAGAATTTTCAAATTCAGAAAAAAGTGGTCTCAAAAATTTTCAAAATGCGCTCGTTTTTTGAATTTTCATCAAAAATGGCTGGTTAACGAACTCGTCCTTTCTTTTAGGACCTACGAAAAGTGTGCCATAGATGGATTTGATTCGTTCATTTTTTCGAGAGTTATCGTGTTTACGGACGGACGGCCGGACGGACAGACAGACAGACGCCAGCGTGAAAACCTGATTTTCGGATTCAGGGTCCTGGAAACGTGGAGATCCGTTGAAAAAGTGCGATGTGAAATTTCCGACAATTCTAATACTTTCTCAATCATAAATGATGAGAATGTAAAAACTCAAGAGCAGAGTTTAAAATTGAACCAAATAGTTAAATTTTCATGCAAAAAGCTGAAAATCGAATGTTTTAGAAATATATTCTTGATTAAAAATTAATCTCTTTTGAAAGAAATTTGATTATTTTTGGTTGAAAATACAGCTGTTTAGTCTTTTTGCATCGAAAATTCATCCTTTAGGATTGAAAATTCTTATAGGAATTTAAAATCATGTACAAACATTTGATTTAAAAAAAGTGGAAAATATTATTCTCGATTTATCCATTAAGATGCCCATCAAAAAACCAAAATGTTTTTTCTTAACGATTTTACTCATAAATTTTATATAAAATATTCTTGAATTTTAATTGTTAATCAGTTTTTTTAAGTTTTGCGACTTCTATACTTTATAAAATGAAAAGTGCAAAATATTTTTTTTTCAATCTTATAGAATTAAAGTTTTAAAATATCCGAAAATTAAAATAATTTTTATATTAGAATCCTATTTATTATTAATATAGGATTTAGCATTATAAAATGAAAAATCTGAAACAACTAACTTAAGTAGATTAAAAAAAAAACTTCTGCTCCAAGCCGGTGTCTCGTAGATACTCGGATCTAACATCCGAACCTATCAGAAGAACACAGTGAAGCTCCACTGCGCCACCGAAATTAAAGTTCTGATATAAAATGCAGTACAGGTGCGATCGTGGTACGGAACCTTGTTTCTTTTTTTTTTAAATGACTGCAATCTAGAATTTTGGTCCGATTTTAACTTTTTCTTTTTCAAATTAAAGTTCAGTATACACTAGAACCTAGATTGAGTTACAATTCGAGCTTGGCCTGCAATTGGCCTTGAAGCTCTTTCGAAGGCCTACAAACGCAAACAGTCAGTGGCGCGTGATCCATTTCCTAATATTACGCAATATACTCGCGTGAGTACTCCCGCACTTGTCCCTCTTCCTTACGCTGCTGGTGTTTCACACATCTTGGCCCCGAGGGCTCCACTCACAGCCCGAAACCGCCGCGGCAGCAATTCTCGGATTTAGTAAATCCGAGGTAAGTGATTTCAGGGTGAATTGCGACGGTGAATGTAAGCCATAAAACTATATAAAAAATGGACAACTATAATTTTTATAAACACTTTTATTAACAAAATATTAAAATTATAAATTTTTCAGATGTGGATTTCCCTTAATTGCCTTACTACAATACTTCTTTTTTTTTAGATATAATACATGTTCTATTAAGTTTTATAAAATGTAATAATTATGACTCTTATAAACAACTGAAATAAATAAATGCAAAATTTTATCATTTTGTGTAGGAAAAAAGTAGTTTGTTCTACATTGCCATTTATTGAAAATCTGTGATTCATATTCAAGGGTTAAGACTAGAAAAAAAGTTATTTTCAAATTGGTATCCTATTGTTTAATAATGCAGTATCTTCCGTAGAAAATAGATTAAAAATCCTAATGAAGAGATTTGTGTAAATTTTAATACAGAATACTTTTAGAAAATTCAAAAAAGTGATCGGATTCGAACTCTCGGTTTTGGAGCTTTGTTCTGGAGATTTGTGTAAATTTTAATACAGAATACTTTTAAAAAATTCAAAAATGTAATTGGAACTGGAGCTGGGCACAGTGAGGAAAAAAAAGAGTTTTTTGGAACAAAATATGGTTTGAAAATCATGAAGGATCGTATTTTAATAGAATACTTCCTCTTTTTTTAAACTAAATTTGGTAGTTATTTATAGAGCACCAAACAATAATCATGGTTGATAGTGCAAATAATTTTTATAAACAAATTGACTTATTTGGCACTTCCACATTCTACAAACTGAAAATGTTTCTTTTCTGCGGAATCAATTTTTTTCATTACAGAATAAAATTTTTAGACAAAAAACTGCCATGCAGCAACATTTGCGATTTTTATAAACAATGTTTATATACAAATTCACATATATTGCACATCTGTGCATAGAAAAATCTATTTTCTGTAGAAGAATTTCTTTTTATGTTAAGAATAAAATTAATAGATTCCCATCCATCAATATTTATCATTGCTATGAACAATTTACATCAACAAATTTAATTATTTGGCATCTCAATGCAATACTAATTTTTCCTTTCGATGGAATCATCTCTTTTCATCCAAACAAAAAAACGTGTACATAATATACTACAATCTAACAAAATTTGAAATTTTTGTAAACAAATTCATTTACTACACTGAAAATGATATTGTTTTGATTGCCACGAAAACTGATTTCATTGCCATATTTTATTAGTTGCAGCCATGAAGAAGATTTCTTTTTTCGCTTTTATTTTTGTTTATGCCAAAATTTAAAAAATGTATTTATTAAATATTTTTTTAAATAAAATAAAAGCAAAAAAAAAATAAAACAAATTTATGGCTTCAACTTTGAAGTTTGGTAGACAGACTTAAATATTGCCATGAAAAATAAGCAATCATGTCAATAAAATAGCAGTTAAACAAGTGAGCATATTGTAAGTGAATTTGTTTATAAAAATTGTTTATAACAATGTGAAATATAGTTGGATGCTGTTGTGTAAAAATTGTATTTTTGAGATGAGACGAAATGAATCCGCAAAAATGATCAATTCCATATTTACTTATTTATTTATAAGAATTGTTTATAACAATGTCAAATTTTGTTTGAAATCAGTCTAGGTATTCAGATTTTATTCTTCCGATCAAAATAAATTATTCAACAGAAAGGAAAAATTATTATTTATCCAAATAACGGCCATATTGTTTAATTTGTTTATAAAATATTATATAACCATTTTATATAACCATGTTTGTAGAAGTGGAAAATAAGTGAATTTGTTTATAAAAATTGCTTTAAACTTGAACTATTATTGTTTTTTTACTCTATCGCAATTAAACAGCAGTTCGATTAATTAATTTGTTTATAACAAATACAAAATCTGCAAATTGTTTATTATTGCCAATTGAGTTATTAAAAAACGGTATCATAGTAGTGAATTACTAAATAATCGTTTTTCTACAAAAAAATGAAAAGTCTTAAAAAATAATACTTTAATGCAAAATCGTGCAAAGTGGTTAATAAATAATTAATTTATGCTTCATAAATATTTCAAAACACAACATTCTCATTGAAATAAATAAAAGCTGAACTGTAAAATTCCCGAATTGGAATATGCCCGAATAACAAAATTCCCGAATTGGAACATTCCCGAATAACAAAATTCCCGAATTGGAACATTCCCGAATCATAAATTTTTCGAATTGAAAAATTTCCGAATAACAAATTCCCGACATAAAATAGCTGAGTTATAAAATTTCCGAATGGAAGCAATTAAAATAGAATTTTTCAGATTAATTGAATTATTACAATCAAAAGTATAAAATTAATGCGGGGGTTATATTAATTCTTTAGATTTTAGATTATTATGAAGAATTTAAAATCATATAATATTACAATTTTTTATATTTGGGAATTTTACACTAAAAAAATTTTCTTTCGAGAATTTTTAAAAGTCTGTAATATTATAAAGTGACGGGAATTTACCAATTAGGAAATTGTATTATTCGGGAATTTTCCAATTCGGGAATTTAGCAAAGTCAGCAATTTTATTTTTTGAAACTTTGCAGTCATCCTGTTCAAACTATTGGATCTGACGTCGTTGAATATAACACTTTTTGAAATAAAAATGACTTTACTGCCAATTTCTACATTTAATCTTGAAAATCGTTTCGTTTCAGATTAAAACCTCTAAGATCATTTGGTAATACCTTAAGTAATGTCGTAATAGACTCAAAATTTACGTTCAGGAATACTAATGCTAAGGCCACTTTGTAAATAGTAACCAAAAAATTTAATTTACCACTAGTATGTTTTAAGAAAATTTTTGTACCAAGGTGAACATAGAGAAATAAAATAAACGCAAATAAAATTCAAAAATTAAACAAATTAATTTAAATATTCAACCATTGTAATTTTTTGCTAAATAAACAATTAAAAATGCTTGCAATATACAATTTTAAATGAATCCCTTAAAATCAGTAACCCGCACAAAATAAAATTAATTTCAAACATTACAAATGAAAATAAAGTCATTTCAAATAGAAATTTGGAAAATTGCGTTCAATTTTGAAAAATTTAAAGCTCAAAATTTTGTTCTTTCGGTCTGACTTTCTGTTATTGATATAATTTGTACAATACATATTGAAAAATTAATATAGTGGTAGTTTTGATCGCTTTTGAAACAAATACTTCTATAGAGAGACAACCCATTAAAATTTAATAGATCAAATTTTAAGAATAGATTTGAATTAGTGGAAATCGACTGATTCAAATTTAAAGTAAAATCAATATATTTTCATGTGAAATAGAGTAATGTATTTGACACGAGGTCTCAATCAGGTAATAAAATATTTCCTTGTGCTCTTTGACGGTCGGATTTCAAGGTAAAGGAAACTGAACTTAGGTTACCTCGAACTAAAAAATTTTTTCGTGAAGCAGTTGCAAACATTACCTCATTTTATGATCAGCTGTAGTATGGACCGTCACCTAATTATCTTACATAACAATAAAATTTACAATATGGATAAAGAGTTTAACATTGAAGAGAAAATAGCACAGAATAGTAAATTTAATTATTTATCTTTGAAATTTTTGTTTGAACAGTGATATCATTATTACTTCATATGCAATATTTACTCAGACTGTTGGTAGTTTCTAATACACTTTGTCATGCTTTTGTTCAAATAACAAATAACAAGATATTCTCTGTCATTTAGTACATAATAATTACACAATTGCACAACTCCTTTTATTAGTTTCAAAATCGTAATAAAAGCGCTTTTTATTTACTTAAAAAAAATGAGAAAATTTTTTTTTTTAATTTTGCATTTAGCCATTCAACCCAACATTTGTTAGGTTGTTAGACGAAAAGGTTTTGCAAATAAGTGATGCAATTACAACATTTATATCCTTGAGTTTAATTTTTTTCAATTTTTAGGACCATATTTAAGAAATTAATTATGTAATACTTATTTTATTATTATTATCCTCAAGTAGTAAAGTTTATCCACCTCATTGGGTATGGTTATCATGTTAACTCTTTATTGTATATCTTCTTTTGTTAAGAGGCGAAAAAATCCAACTTTCTCCATTTGAAAATTACCATCAACAAAAATTCAATTCTGTCTTTTTCTTTAAATGGAATTATACTTTATTAGCTGGATTAGCTTTTAATTTGCGGAAAAAAAATCATAAATATCCGAACATGAAAAGTTGAAGCACTGAGTTTTCAGTTGAAAAAAAGTTATGCAGAATACTATTGTAAAATTAAGCCTACTTTCGAAATGTCCTCTATATTTTTGCACGAATTAAAATATTTTTAAACTTTTTAAAGAATGTTGACAGTGAAACGTGCTCTTTGTTTATCAGTGGTGAACTCATTTTTCGTATCAAAAGATTACAATCATAAAGAACAAGAATATTCGAACCATACATGTGATTCATCTGTGAATGTTCACGTATACTCAAACTTTATAGTCATTAGAGCATGACATATTCATCTTTTATTAAATTTTAAACAGGAAATAAGATTTATGCTGTTATTTTCAACATTTAATCCATATTTCACTGTTTATTATTATTGATATTGCTCAAGAAACATTCGCAACAATTTATAACTTTTTCCTTCTTTGTAAAAAGCAATTGAGTTTAGGTACACGAAACTGAACAAACATTTTGGATTTCAGCGATTTCATAACTATTGAAACAACTGCTGATGTTTCTATTTTTGTATTTTTATCGTGTATCTTTCGTTTAATGGGGATTCAACACCTGCATTCTAATTTTCTATTTATAAATTATTTACACTTGGTTGTGTTTACAAAAAATTTAAATATAGATGATTACAAAAAATTAACTAGTCATCATGTGAAAAGTGAAAAATTTACGATTTTTTTTTAAATTGAAGGAATTATAATTGCATGGAGGTGTATAAAATTATAAAAAGTAATCATCTAATATCAGGCATCAACGGTTCAGTAGTTTAATTTTAGGTAAAAAAGCGGGTTTCTTTCGAAAAAAGGGGATTAAAAGCTGATTTTTTCATTTTGTCTTTAGCAACTTTTCCAGTTATTTTTGTGTTCAATTTTTTTGGCTGATTTTGCAAAGTCGATTGAATACTTCAGTGCTTTATACTGATAAAAGTACAGTTAAAAAATGTTCATGTTTTTAATTTTTTGTATTAATTTTCTTTTATCAGTAGATAGATTTCTTGTTTTCATGGAATATTTTCTGCTGAATTCTTTTCAGTGCAAAATCCTCCTGCCTCTAAATATAGGTCATTTTTACATTCTCCATGGTGCTGAATTAAATTCTTTTTTGGGTCTCCTTAATACTTGTCATCCAGGTTTGATTTCTCTAAGGATTATTTAGTGCAATTTTAATACTCTTCCAGTCCCTTCGAAGTTTTTGCAGTATTTTCCAAGTTCTCATTTACACACCTTATAATCTCTACAAAATTTTAAGTCCGATTTTAATACTCTAAAAACTGTGCGATAAATAAAAATTCTATTTAGAGGTTTCAAATGTAAAATCATTAAAACTACTTTTTCTACATTTTTAATTATTGAAACTACTGTAATATTGAAAATTAACTAAATTATTAATAAATTACTATTATTAAATATTAAAAATGATTAATATTTATAAAATATTAATGTGACCATTCATTAAAATTTACTGCGTATTATAATGTGAGAATATTTATTCGAGTTCTTTTTGGTTGACAGACAATCTAACATACACTGCATTATGTATATTCATATAAATAAAAACATCCATGTATTTGTAATATGTTGCAACAATAATATACAAGGCATGTTGACATTAAAATCATTTTTATTGACATATTTATTTTACAACAAAATTAATTTTCGGTATATAAATTATTGAGAAAAAATAGTTCAAAGCAAGCGGATTTGAGCCTAGATAGCCAAAAATCAATTATTTGGTAATAAATAAATAAATAATTAAAAATTACTTAATCATTCATAAGATTATTTAAAATTAGCTTTTTAATCTTTTTGTTCATGATTCATTTCAACAAACAATAACTATAACACAATTACAATTTACAATGTAACTGTTAAAGATGCTCTAATATCTTATAATAAACAAGAACAATATATTATTATCGTTCATATTATAAATAAATTTAAAAAACCAAATAGATTGATGAGGCATTTTTCAACTTTTCCAACGTTTCCGACAACTTTTTCGTTGTATAATATACAAATAATGCATATGTTTATTGAATTTATTCAAAAGATCATAGAATGTGTCAACTTATTATGAATTTTGCTGAAATTATCATGAAGTTCCCAATTAAAAAGACTGAAATAAAAAAAAAACTTTTCTGTCCACAGATGCCCGAATACTGCGTTTGTTTGTCAAATTAGTTTTGAAAAATCATAAAATTTATCAACTGATCATAAATGTTGCTACATTTATTATGAAGATCCCAGTGAAAAAGTCTAAAATCGAACAAAAAAATTTCCGTTGACAAATGCCCCGATAATGCATTGGTTTATTAAATTTGTTAAAAGAATTATAAAATTAAATAAAAAATTATTAATTTTGCTGTAATTATCATGAATTTTCTGATTAAAGAAGTTGACTTTGAATTTCTATGTCAACAAATGCCTGATTAATTCATTTTTTCATTAAATTCGTTTTAGAAAATCATTAAATTCATCAACTAATTATAAATGTTGCTTACATTGTCATGAAGTTCCCAACTGACAGGACTGGCATTATATAATAAGAATTTTACTGCCGTTAAATGCCCGAATATTGCATATTGCAATATTATTATATATAATATTGCAATATTGCAATATGTTTTTTAAAAAATGAACAAATTATGAATTTGGCTAAAATCATCATCGAAAAATTCCTGACTAATTCATTTGTTTATTAAATTTGTTGTAATTTCAACAATAACAATCTCAAATAAATTTTGAATCATCATGTTTTTATCAAAATTTCTCGCAATATAACTTAAGAAACGTATAAAAATATGGAAAATCGTAGAACACATTCTTTCAACAAATAATTTGTTCATAAATTTTTTTATTATATAATATTTGAACATTTTTAAATAATATTCCTCTATAAAAACTAGGCGATTTGAACAATCTTTCTGTTATTGAGGAGCACCGGGAACGTCAATCAATTCAACGGAGTTTTTGTAAGTAAACTTCAAGTACTTCGATAGCCCAGTGGTTAGAGTGCTCGGTAAAATACGGTAGTTTAGGTAGGATTCGAAATCTCGGCGATTTCTCAAACGTTTGTGCGAATTATGGTTTAATGATAAAAAATGAAAATCATATATTAATAATTTCAAAAATAACTCTTTTTATAAATTATTGTCGTTAAACAATAAATTTAATTAATTAATGTAATTAATTGTTTAAATTTTGTAAATGTGTTTTAAAAATTATTTTTGTCGAAGGTTGGGCCGGCATCATCTTAATTGATGGCTCATACATGGGACCAAATGTCGGGCCGATGCGAAGTGGAGAAACAAAAGGCCGAAGATCAATTCGCACCTGGGGAATGATCTACGAGAATCTAGTAAGTATTTCCTTAAGTCCGTTTTAAGACTTCCAAACATGCAAAAATGGAAATTTGGTAATATTTTGAGTAGTTGAAGAGTACTTGCATTGTATTGAATTATTCCTCACCAGAACTTCGTAAAGTCTCTGAGGCTAGAGAATTGAAGAGGATATAAAGAGAACTTATATTTTGACTCGGGAAATTATTTTTCTAAGTAAGCTTATTTTATGAAAAACAGAATTAAACAAAAAATATTCACGACAATAACAAAAGTATGAAGACCAAAATTTTTTAAATGCTCAGTATTTAACGTGTGTAAGCTACTTTTTGGTATATTATTTTTAAGTTCAAAAATTATATTCTTTGACAAATTTTAAAGGATTTTCAGTGTGGTTAAAAATAATTTTTAGAAAGAAGTTGAATCTTTTACTGGATTTTTGGAAAAAATTACAGTGTTGTTTGAAAACATTTTTCTCTTATTTTAACTCTTTTTCTGTAATTATTTTTCACAAATTAATTTTATTGAGTATTTGATTCGCAAAAAATAGTTTGTTAAGGAACATATTCCTATTCAAGGCTACAAGGGCATTTTAAAAGTTTATAATGGTTAAAAAAATATACCCCGAAAGGGAAATGGCCTAATGGTGTGATAAAAATTTCGAAAATATATACATTTTTTTTCATAGTTATCGATTTTTGAACGCGTTTTTGGGAACTAAAATTCCCAGTAGATCTTAAAGTGTTTAAATGCCTCCATCACAATTATATAATTTTTCGAAATGTTTATGATGTTGTGAAATGAGTATTTGAATTTAATTCTCAAATTTATATGTACATGTATTTTAATTTTTCCCAGAATTAGTTTAAAAATGTATAATTAATTTAATGTTTCAAAAAAATGTTGTATAAAAGTTGTTTGAATATTTCAATGAGAATAATTATTTAATACTTTTTATTTTCTGAACTTATTAATTAATTATTAACTGATTCTGTTACAATTAACATTTTCTCAAATTAGTTACCAAATTTTAAAAAAGCTTTTGATTATGAAACGTAATTTGATTATTTACTCTAATGTTATGTAAGTAAATATTGGCTATATACATTTTTTAATGTTCGCGATGATGTGAAATGATTATATGAATTCAATTTCCAAAATTATATGTATAAAATTATAAATTATCTTTTTTTAATTTGTGTAAAAGGTTAATAATAATTTAAATTTTAAGTAATGGAATTAAAATTTTTAAAGAAAATGACGTAAATGTTATTTGAATATTTCAATGAACTAAATTGCTTAATGCTTTTTCTGTTTTGAAATGATTGATTAATTATTAACTGACTCCATTTAAAATTCGAATTTTCTGGAATCATTTCAAAAGATCATTAATCCATCAAAATATTCAGAAATGGAAGTTTAAATTTTTTAAATAAGAAGTAACAATAATTTGATTGTTTCAATTAAAATAATGTTTTGAGTTAAATTACATAAAGATTAAATTTAAATTGTTTTACATTGAGTGACATAATTAAATGCCATTTGTGCTGTTAACTGATTAATTAATTATTAACAGATTCTGTTAAAACTTAAATTTCCTGGAATAATTTTTTTCAGAATATTAAATTAAATAAAGATTAAAATTTAATTTCTTAAAATTAAGTAATATAAACTGATTATTTACTTGAAGGTTATATAACTGAATATTGGATATAATTTGTATAATAAAAGTTATTTATATTCAAAATACCACTATTCAAATTACATAATTTTTCAAATAATTCTGATGTTGTGAAATGTGTATCTGCAATCAATTTTTAAACTATATGTAAATGTCGTAGCCCAATAGCAGAGCCAGTCAATTAGCCGACTAACTGGCCACTCTGGTAATTGACGCTGAATAGCCGACTGTATACCTGCACCTTCTCAAGTTCGTCTAGTGGACGGATAAAGGCAGCCAACAAGCGGCCAATCGGCTATTCGACTAGAGCGTTTCAGCCCAGTAGACGATTATGCATACGGTTCATCATATATTTGAAGAATTGAGATTTTTCATTCGTTTTTCATAGGAATATTCGAAATAAAAAACAATCAAAAGAGTTCCTATTAGAAATTTAAAGCTATTTACAATTTAAATTATGTAGTTATGTGACACAAAGTGCGTTAGTATGTAAATCTTGAATACAAAATTATCCGATTCTTAAAATAAGCAAGGAAATATACAAAAGAATATGGTGTCTTTTTCAGTGCTTTTTTATTCAAGATAATTATAAATAAAATTATAATCTTCAGAAATATCACAGAAAACGTTTTTAAAGTGGTGATTGTTTTTTTTAAATGTTTGGCTTCATTTATGTTCATTCATTATAATAAAGTGCAAAATTGTGACAAAGTGAATTTAATAATATACTAGCTTCAAAAAAAGCTATTTCGGGTAAAAACTGGATAATTATAATTAAGAAAACGATACAAAATACGTGATAAAATTATTAATTTTATACTGACTATTGCTCAGTAGGCCATCATCCGTTCACTAGACGAACTTCAGCAGGTGCAGGTATACAGTCGGCTATTCAATGTCGATTAGCTGACTGGCCAGATAGTCGGCTATTGGGCTACGACATAAATATGTTTTAATTTTTAATGAAATAAGTATAAAAAGTTACTAAGAAATTAAATTTTCCGAAATGAGTCAAACTTTTAAAAAATTCTAGAGTAAAGATTATTCCAATGTTTGAATGAAATAATAGTTTAATGCTTTTTATGTTATGAAAAGATTAATATTATTAGCTGATTGAACTATTTTTGCAGAAAATTCATCTTTTTGTTTTGAAAAATTAACAATTTGAAAATTAACATTTTGGTTGCAACTGCATATTTTCGGGTTGAAAATTCAACTGTTTTGCAGAAAATTTGTATTTTTGTTTTGAAAATCTAACATTTTGATAGAACATTTAACAGTTCGGTTCAAATTCTAACATTTGGTTGCGAATGAACTATTGTGTTGAAATTTCATATTTTCGGGTTAAAAATTCATCTGTTTGCCTTAAAATTCAACAATTTAGCGGGAAATTCAGCTCCTTTGTTGAATGGCAAAATATTTGGTTTGAAAATTCAACGGTTTGTAAATCAATTCTACTTGTTTTTAAATTTCAACAATTTGATACAAAATTTAACAATTTAGTTGAAATCGAAATATTCGTTTTTGGTTTAGAAAAGGCAACCATTTTTTTAGAAAATTAAACTATTTGGTTAAAATTCAAATATTTATTTAAAAATTAGCATTTTGGTTGCAAACTTAATATTTTCAGTTTGAAAATTCAACTATTTTACAGAAAATTGGTCTTTTTGTTTTTAAAATTCAACAATTTGGTTAAATTTAAAACATTTCGTTGAAAATGAACTATTTTGTTAAAAATTCATATGTTCGGGTTGAAAATTCAACTGTTTTGTAGAAAATACATCTGGTTTGCATTAAAATTCAACAAATTAGTAGAAAATTCAATTGTTTGGTTGAAAACTGAAATTATTTGGTTGGACTTCACAATTTGATTGAAAAATCTACTTTGTTGAATGGTTCTCTCTTTGGAATAAATTCAATTGTTTTTGATTGCAGATTGAAATATTTGTTGGTAGAAATATCGTGGCTGAAGATTTCTTTTAGTTAAAATTGCAACTCTGTTTAAAAATTCGTTTAGGAAATATTTGAAATTGGTATTATTAAAAAAAACTTTTTTCTAATAACTTCAATTTTTGTATGTGTTTGGGGGATTTTTAAAATTAATTAGGGAGAAACTGGCTGGATCAAAGAATTAATTAGTATCATGTATAGAGGAATATTTTATTTTTCAAATGTTAATCTAGACGAAGCTAAACATTATCTGACTTAGTGGAGAGGAAGTTTGAAGGAAAAAAAAATATGTCAAATGAGATACATGGCATGATCCATGATCCAAGCGCTATACGCAATCGTCTGCAACTCTTGAGACATTCGAATTTACACCATCTTTTAATGAAATACATTATGATAATTGTAATGGCTTTATTGACAATGACAATAACCGAATAACGAAATGCAAATACGTAATTGTTTCATCAAAACTGAGCTCGATGTTACATTTTTATGTTCCCATTTCATCAGCTCGTCCCCGTTTAAATGATTTCAAGGGTTATATGCAAAAATATATACAAATTTAAGAAACTGCTATTTATTTGTTATAAAATTTATAAATTTTATAAAAATTGAAATACAATAACTATTTTTACAAAATAGTTCCTTAGCAGCTACTTCATGAAAGTAATTTATTATCATTACTGTAACAGATTATATCAAAGTGAGTATTTAAAGAAAAAAAAATTGAAATAATATGATATAGGGGATCGGCGGGTAATGTGGCGCACATATTATAAAAAGCTCCTCTAAAAGTTAAATATGTTGAAAACTGTAGTAAAATAACATAAAGCACGTAAGTCAATATCTTATCTGCCCTATGCGTATGATTATTATTGAATTTACGTCTATTAAAGTAGTTAATTATCAGGTTTCACAAAAAATGTGCCTGCGCCAAGTTATTCTTCCTGGTTGGCTAATGTGGCTCGCTTTTAGTGCGATTTCGGAAAGGGAAGTAAAAGTTGCTCACTGAGTTCAATGAAATTAATTTTGGGTAAATGATCGGTTTAAATAATGACTTATAAATTGTGTGCAACTTGAACGTTATATATTATGTTTTTTTAATCTTGAAAAATGCTACTGTACTTTTTCAATACTTTTTCGTCACTTTAAAAATACACACATAACACCCAAAAATAACTATCCATAATAAGAATTGAGTGATTAGCTTTATTTAGCAAATTTTTTCACTATACAAAACAGTACACATAAAAAAAATACAGTACAGTAAATACCTCTCGCTATAAATCAATCAATTTCTGTAAATGAGGGTGCGCCACATTACCCGCCGCTCCCCTATTCAGTAAGTTTAGCCGAAAATTTAAAGTTTTTGAAAGTCGGAAAGGAATAGTGCTGAAAAGTAGCTATGTCTTATCATTAATAAAAATTTGTAACGATTTTTTAGAAATCAAGAATGGTCCTACCCTATGGTTTCGTCATATGGTTAAAAAGGGTCAATTTTAAGGATTAAAAAAATGTATCTAAGGGTTGGCTCCGTCTCAAAACTGAGACATGCTCAAGTCTAACTTTTCATCTTTAGAATGTCCTGATTGTGGACAATTCAAGTCGAAACCAAGTCGAAGGATTTTTACTATAGAGTTAAATCCTATTCGGGGGAAGTCATGAAAAATGTTTTAATAACCCTATTTAAAAAACCTCGTTTAATTTCCGGACGAGGAAAATACGAAGAAATCCGTAAGGCTTTTCAAATTTCTCGAGGATTAATTCGTTGACTTGCGGATTTACTCAAGGAATTCGAAAATCCTCGCGGATTTCCTCGTGTCTTTCTCGTTCGAAAATAACACTACGCTTTCCTCGAGGATTTTTTCAATAGGGAATCTTGAACTCTTAGATGAGATATTACAATTAGTTTATTACAAAATTGCTTTTATTGTAGATTTATCATATAACTTTTATTGTAGATCTTGCCACCCAATTTCCTGGCATCCTTCATCAGATGGAAAGTGGTTAGTTATTTGTGACGATGAAACACAAAATTTAAAAATTGATGCATTCGCATACTTCGAAATATTTTATACATCACAAGTATATGATGCTTTTCATTTGAGTGTTTTATTTTTGTTTGAGGCGAACCAAAATGCATTTATTATATTTAAATTGATGTATTTTAGACGAAATTTGTAATTTTTTTTACCGTAAGTAATATGCAAATTTAAATAAAAACTTATGTACCATTAATGCTACGAATTTTTTCTTCAACCACACCCTAGTCAAAATATCTTTTACTATGTAGTTGTAGCAGCCAACCACTTGTTAGTAGAGAGAACTTTAGTTGTGTGGTAGTGATAACCATAATGTATGCCTGCGGCTACCACATAGTGGGGTTGGCACAACCACAATTTGTGCATGGGCAACCACATAGTGGGGTTTTGACAACTTCACACAGAAAAAACGAAAGATAAAGTTTACATCGATTCCGGTTTTAATCATTCGCCTTATAATCGCTCCATTTTTATTCGCGATGTAGCGAGAATTGCGATGCCAGGGCTATTCATAAACACAAGCCCCCTCCGAAAAAAAAATCGAAGCCCCCCCCCCCCCCTTCGAAAAAAATCCAGGCTACACTGCTTCATCTGTTAGTTGCTTTTTGCGTTTTTTATCAAATGGTATTAAATAAGTTCTAATTCCTCTACAATAGTCTAATTTATGTCGGAGAAGATACATCAGGAAGAAGAATTTTTTTTCGTATTTTCTGTTGCTAATGGTACACGTGTTACCGAAATGTGCTCACTTCATCGCGACGCAGTAGACGAGATCAGAATTATTCTCCTAACCTCAGTGAAACATTCGCCGAAATATGTTTAATTATTAACCGTTTGCAAGTCTTACCTGCTACAAATTCGAACTTTCGTTTTTTCTGTGTTGTTTTAAAGCTGGTGTCCCGATTTATAACTCGAATTGACTCATACTTTACTGTTTTCCTATTGCTGCTAAGGATGCCGCAGCAGACAACAGCTTTTATTCTTTCGTAGGCTAAACTTCCGCCAAATAGCATGTAAACTTTATCAGCGGGAAATTTCACATGCAACAAAATTTAACTTCAGTTTTTTCTGTGCAGTGGTTATCTGCGGCAACAACATAGTGTGGTAATGGCAACCACAAAGTACGGTTGTGGTAACATATAGTGTGGTTGTAAAAAACACAGTACATACTGAGGCACACACGCAAGATAGTTCTTACAATCAGTCTCTTAAACAAACAGCTATGTAGTTGTGAAAACCGCAATTGTAGTTGGACCATATTTTACTATTTGTTGTGGTTGTGACAACCCTAATTATGGATCTTACAACCATACAGTTTTAACCGTGTGATTGTAATCAAGAATATGAATTCAATTTAATGAAAGAGAAGATAAACAGGGCTTTGAAGAGAAATTGCGAGGTTATCTTTTTAGACTAGCAGAAATAGACTCAATGATTCGCAATTATCCCAATCTGGCCCCGAAGATATTAAACTGATCAGGGCCAGATCGGTAATCGGGAAAATATATGACGATTTCTGCAAGGGTATAGTAGCCCAGTGGGCACAACATTTTAGAACGTAATTGGAACGTCCTAAAAACGTTTTTTGGACGTACAATGCAAAAGACGTCATTCGAATGTTTTAAAAACTTTCCTAAGTCAGGCCAAATAATGTTCTTAAAACGTTTTATGTTCCAATTACGTCTTTGAAATATCTCTGGAACATTGTACGTTTATGGAACGTCATACGGACTGACTCAGGACATTTTTAAACCGTTCTAAAGATGTTCTTTAACGCTTGCGTCCACTGGGAGAATATAATAAAATTTATTTCTCACATTTGTACACCTTTTCTTAGGTTTTTACATTATTTGTTACATCCGCAAATCCTTCCCCCTATATTAAATAGCAGTCTTGTTCACAGAAAAACGCTGGTGTTAAATTTGATGCAGCTCAAATTTCATTGCTCTCCCAATGAGCATTTCAGAGAATTTTCAGTCTCAAATTTATACTTCTGAACGCAGTTGCACATCTGGGCATCTAGGGAAATGTATCATTTTGAGACTGAATTTTGGCTCATGCCGAGAGTTGTGGAGTGCTGAACCGCGCTGTCAGCCACCTGAACACCTCTCAAAGCAACTATTCGCTTTGCGATAATATACTAAATAATTGTTAACAAGGAAACTATTTGGAATGATATTGACCTAATTTTCAGCTTTCTTTCATTAAACTGTGCGTACTACACTGTTAGAAATTCCTGTATTAAATTAGTACAAATGTATATTGAATTTCAGATGTGTGTTTGAATTTTCAAAATTGGTGGTATCTTAAATTTAATATAGGTATCTGAAAAAAACTTCCAATACATGTGTATTAAAATTAATACCGGAATTTCTATAAGTGCACTTCTGTATAGGATAAAAGAGAATATAGACAACCTAAAACATGTATTAGTTATCTAATTTGAATTTATATCTCTTAGGTTATCTATATATGACGCATAACGAAGAAACCAGCCTTGCGATTGAAAATGAGGTGAGGAGAAAAAGCGGATCAAAATGAAACCAAGCCGAACAAGTAGCAAAGGGGCTCTCGTACTAACAAGTACACGTCACAATAGGAATTTTTTTATTCGGTAAGGGAAAGTCTTTCTTATTAAGAATCAATAAAAACTTTATTGTAATTATTTTAAACCGTAATTGTGAAGAACGAAATTAATTAGTTTAACCAAATTAACTTACCTTTTCACTCAAATGGGCAATTGGAAAATCATTGTAAGCACTCATCAGCTGACATGTCAAGGCCGACAGCGTTGCGCGATGCATGCGCTAGCGCTTAGTTTTAATACACATGGGTATTATTTTAGTTTTCATAAACAAATATATTAATTTTTTTATACATAGTAAATAAGTTTAATATAAATGTATATTAAGTTAATTTTAATTTGCAAATGCATTAATTTTCAAATAAACTTGATTAAATGTCGACAGCCATGAATAACCTAACATTTGGAAGTTGCATTAGGAAGTTATAATTGTATTCTAAGTGACTAGTACGCACTATTAAGTGAAAGAAAGTTAAAAATTAGGTAAATATTATTCCCATTAGTTTGCTAATTAACAATTATTTAGTCTAATATCGCAAAGCGAATAATTGCTTTGACAGGTGTTCAGGTGGCTGACAACGTGGTTCAGCACTCCACAACTCTTAACATTTTTTGAGCTGCAATAAATTTAACACCAGCGTTTTTCTGTGAGTAAGCAAAACCTTCACATTTGCCCGAACTTGCCGTGCTTTTTCCGGGCTTTGGGAAATCAGGATGTTTCAACTGAGACGATTGAGCCTCAGTTTCGACGTCATAACGATATACCCATGTTTCTTCACCAGTTATGACCCTTTTAAGGAAATCTGGATCGTCGTTGATGTCATTCAACAGCTCCTGAGCGAAGTTCATAGGACGGTTCTTTTGGTCAAATTTCAGCAATTTCTGAACAAATTTCGCTGCCACGCGTTTCAGACCCAAAATTTCTTAGAAATTACATGGCATAAGCCAACCGATATGCCGACATCTTCAGCAACTTATCTAATAGTGAGTTGACGATTCTCTAGAACAATTTTTTTCACTGCTTGAACGTTTTTATCGCTTATTGACGTGCTGGGGCGTCCAGGGCGGGCATTGTCATTAACATTTTCTCGGCCTTCTGTGAAGAGCTTGTACCACTTCCCAATGGGAAATGCCTACATTGAGCCGTAACTTACATCTGACGCAGTATTGAGTCAGAGGTCTTACCAACGCCCAGACAAATCTTCGCGGACCAGTGCTGGCGCAGTACTGGGTGAATTGGCCATGCCAGCGTCTAGCCAATACTTGGCGAACGAGTACTGGAGCAGTACTGGGGGAATTGCAGTTCAATTGGATTACCGATACTGGAAAAAATCATGGACCGTGAGAAGTTTTTAGCAAAAATTCCAGATTTTCTCAAATTTTATACCTCGAATTCAACTTTTAGCATGACCTAGAAAAATTGTTGCGAAAATCTGAAAATTATGTGACATAGAGCCTAAAATATTATCTTGAATTTAAGCCGAAAAAACGTAAAAAATCTACCTTCGTTTCCGAGATACGATTAAAAATGTTCAATCGTATCTGAGTTGAGTTTTAGTCATCGATCAGCCACCGTCATTTTTGTTGGATTCATAACAAGTGTATGGAAATTCATACGCAAAATAAAGCTAATCTATCCTTTAGGCGATATTAAAATTCACACATCTTATGCAGGCCACTTCTAGTTATAAATTTAAAAGAGCGTCGGCTTAACTCTGTCTAATCTTCATGTCTAGTACTGCGCCAGTACTGCCCGCCAGCACTGGTGCAGTACTGAAAGCCAGTACCGAACTTAGTCATCATCCCAAGATCCTGTCAGCATTGCGCCAGCACTGGAGGTCAGTATTGCGCCGACGCTGCCAGTGCTGGCGCAGTACTGCGCCAGTAGTCAATTTCCCATTGGGTTATAAGCCCTTTTTTTGCTCAAAGTAGACTCGCCAAATGCCACAGCCAACATTTCAAGTGCGTTGGAGCACTTAGTTTTATTTTTCACACACAATTTAATACGGATTCTTTGATTAATTTTTTCGCTAGCAAAAAATTGCCAAGCACACCAAAACGCGCCTCAACTTTATACTTGTGAAAAACAAACTTAGCATGCAAATTACCTGATGATTTCAGCATATATTGGGGACATGTGTACCAACATAACAAAAGAAAAAAATCGAATGTACGTAGTCCGCGAAATTTGAAGTCACCTTTTTTTAACAAACCTCGTACAATATCAAAGCTATTTAGAGCAAAGTTATTAAAATGGTTTAGCCATCTTTCCCTTAAATTTTTCATGTTTTAATTACTCTTTCCCTTCCTTCATTATTCTTTTTTTCTAGGTATTTTTCAAGACAATCGCAAACCGCAGTTCCCTGTTCGGCAAATTTCTTATCAAATCAGTTTCCTTGACCCATTTTCTGAACCTTCATAACCCTTTTTTCTCATGTTTTTGTACTGTTAGAAATTTTTGTAAGAATTTTCAGAGACGCGTCACTCAAGTTTTAGGCAGAGACCGTTTCTAAATTTTCCTAAACTGTAACAGAAATTTCAGCAACGGTAACTGCATAAAACTCGAGTCACAATTCACATGTTTTAGAAAATTCTGTTAAAGTTTAGGTATTTTCAGTTATTATAACTGAAAATTTCAAGAGGTTAAAATATCATTTTTGGTTCATAATTTTTAATATAAAACATGTAGTATATATATTTGTCCTCAGAATATAAATAGCAAGAAAATATGAGTGCAGTTAATACAAACGAATTTTTAGGTATCTATTTTATAATAGGAAGTGCACTCATTGTATCAAATATATAATCAAAGCCCATCTTTTATGATAAGAAGTTTTCTTTCGTATTTTATTCATGGTGTGCATCATATAAGATAGTTACTTACATATAAACTTCGCTCGTATGTAGTCTTACTATAATTTTTATTTTTAAGCCAAACATATGTTGCCAATTTATATTAAAATTAAAGAGCCAAAAAAAAAGTCTCCAAACAATACATGTTTCGAGAATGTTACTCACAAAATTTATACAAAATGTTATTATATTTTGTATACAGAATATTCGTACGTAATTGTTTTTTAATTGAATTTCCACCCAGAAATATGAATTTTCAGCAAAAAATTAATTTGTAGAAAAAAAGTTAAACCTTCAACCAAAGAAACTAATTTTCAACTAAAATATGACTGTTGCACAAAAAAACGAGTTATTAACAAAGAGATTCAACCAAAATTAAAAAAAAAAAAGATTAAATTTTCAAACAGCGAGAGGATTTACTTTGACACAAACAGTCGAATTTTTATCTAAGAAAGATGAAATTTCTACTAAACAGATGAATTTTGAAATAAAAAATTAAAATGAAAAAAAAAATGGAATTATTCTCCGAAAAAGATTCTGTTTTGACCTTTCAACATCATACTATAAGTTTCGAACAAAAATTAAATTTTCTACCAAGGCTATACTTGAATTTCCGACCCAAAAAGACAATGTTCTAACGAAACATTTCAATTTTTGGTAAAAAAAGGATAGGTTTTTTTAATAAATTGTTGAATTTGTATACAAACAGTTGCATCTTTATTCAAGAATTATGCAATTTATAGTAAAATAGATAAATTCTTTTAAATTAAAAAATATATATTTTCAAAAATAGTTGAATTTTCAACCAAAAAGGATTTTAGTTTAACTGTTTAGCATCAAAATATGAGTTTAAAAAAATAAGTCACTTTTCTACGAAACTAGTTGAATTTTCAATCTCAAAATACGAACTTTTCACACAAAAATTGAATTATCAAACAAAAAGGGTGTATTTTTAATCAATTTGTTGAATTTTCAAACAAACAGTAACATTTATAACTAAAAATGTGATATTAATTGCAATAAAAATAAATATAAATACAAAGCCAACAAATTATAATACTAAGAAAAATATTAAACCAAGGTTACTGTAGAACTTCATTTTATTTTTTCTCTAATTGCCCACTGACTCATTTCTTATTGTCCCTGGCCACATTGATATTCAAAGACCAGAATCTTAAACCTGTAACATTTTTAAATTAGAATTTTTTTAAACGAAATAAATCAATGTCAAATTAAAATTGAAAACATTTCAAATTTATTCTACTTGACAGTTTAAAGTAATAGAGATTTTGTTGCCATTCAGGAATTATAGGAAACTTTTTGTAATTTTCAGAAACCGCTTCTGAAGTTAAATAACAATTTGCTAAATTTGCTATAAAAGTTACTGAACATCGTTTTTCAGAAACTTAATTTCATAAATTTTGTTACTTATTAGTATTTCAAATGTGTTAATGACAAAAATTTAATTACATTGCAACCGGCCTCCTCGAAATCTACTGATTACCTTCACTCCTTCTTTCTCATCCCAGAAGAAGTCCCGATTTCCAATTCTAGACTTCATGTAGCTCCTCCAGCTTGCATCTGCTCCTTTTTGTTGGAAATTTTTTAATTTTTTAATTATCGATGCCTGCACCTTGATTTCTCCTTCACAGTTCACCTTCTCAATAATGCCGCTTTCAATAATGCCGTTAATCCTAATACGAGTTCGGGCTCTACCTCCACTCATATGCTTTCCCCTACTCGCCCAAAGTTGGAATCCGAATTTCTCAATAATGCCGCTCGAAGGTTAAACAAATGTACACTTTTACGCGTCACTATTGAGAAAGGGCTGCCTAAATTCGTGCGCGCTCGAAAGTGCGACAGTGGTGGGGGAACACCATTCACAGAACAAGTATTCCCCTACAAGCCCGATTGCGGCACTATTGAGAAGATGAACGGTAGTTAGATCGTCGTCCACTCTACCATGATGTTTGTATCCTTTAGCCGTTTCTTGACACTC
>NC_046662.1:19340642-19361423 GCF_010883055.1 Belonocnema kinseyi | reverse complement strand
GTTTATCCAGTCACATATCCTAAGGATATATTTAATTCTAATGTCTAATCCTGGTTAATTTATAATCATTCTAATTTATGATTTTTTAATTCAGAAACGAGAAGAACAATTAGATTTTAACCAGGATTAGGCATTATGATTAAATCATTTTTCCTCCTATAACGTATAAACGAATATTATAATTGGCAAAAAACATATTATCGATTTTATCAATCAAGTTTATGAAGGATGTTCAACTTTAAGGCTATTCATGTAAAAAAACAGATTTATTCCACTTAAAGAAAATCTATAACTAATTTTTTTAAACATTCTTCGTACACAAGAACTTTACCTAATTTAAACAAGAGGTTTGTTTAAACTCACCAAAAATTTGTTTGAACCAAATAAACAAGGAAAAACAAAAAGTGTAATTGAATCAAATAAACATTGGTTTGATCCTATATCAAAGAAATAATTTGTTTGATCCAAAAAAACATTTTTTTTCAGTATAAAAACTTCTGGAATTGTTTTTGAGACGACTGAAACATCCCGAAAAATAAAATTCCCGACAGTGTAAAATTCTCGAATTGGAAAATTTCCGAATAACAAAACTTTCGCATAATAACATTCCCGAATTATAAAATTCTCTAATAATTAAATTTCCGAATTAGAATATCTCCGAATAATGACGTTCCCGAATATTCAAATATTTTCATAAAAAAAACTATTTTTAATGTTTAAAGTTTCTGAATTATTATTTCAATTTAAAAATAACAATAATTGAAAAAATTCTCACCCAGAAAAATATCTTTTTTAATTATTGTTGTTTTAAATTCAAATATTAATTTTACAAACATTGAACATTTTTTTTAATGACAATATTTGATTATTGTTTTTTTAATAATCAAGTTATATTTATAAAAATACGATTAATTGTTTACATTCAGTAACTTTCTAGTTCGGATCTTTTATAATTCGAAAATTTTCTGTTGAGAATTTTATTATTCGGAATTTTTTCAATTCGGGAGCCTTACAGTGTCGGGAATTTTATTTTTCACGGGGACGACTGAAAAATCCTGAAAAATAAAATTCCCGACACTGTGACAATCCCGAATAATACAATTCTCGAATAAAATTTTAGAATAATACAATTTTCGAATGATAAAATTCCCGACCGAAAATTATCGAATTGTAATATACGCGAACTATAAAATGCCTGGACGATAAAATTCCCCAATATAAACAATAAAAAAAGAACTTTTATATAATTACAAATTTAAAAATTTTAAATATAAATTTAATTGTAATAATTTAATTAATTGTACAAATAAAAAAATTAATTGTTTAATTTGGGAATTTCCTATTTCGGACGTTTTATAATTCGGCAGTTTTTTGTGGGGAATTTTCAAATTCGGTAATATTATAAACTGTCGAGAATTTAATTATTTGAGAATTTTCCATTCCGGTAATATTATAAACTGTGCAGGAATTTTATTATGCGGGAATTTTATTATTTGAGATTTGTGCAATTCGGGAATTTTACAGTGTCTGAAATTTTATTTTTCTGGATTTTTCAACCATTAAACATTTTTCCAGAAAATTTTTAAAAGCTTCTAAATTTGTTCGAAATCATCGAACAGCTAAATTATTTTTTAATTTTTGAAAAACTTTTTTTTTTAATTGAATGTATGAGATTCAATAATACTTAATTAAAATGTTCACTTGTTGAAAGTAGCAAGTGTATCTAATAGAATGTTACTCTACAGGTTTATAGTCAAATTGCATCCATATACAATACGTGTAATAACATGTTGAATGTAACGTATAGCGACAAGTGTATACAAAAATAAAGACAATATTTATAATATTTATTCACGAGCATACGTATGATTTACTGAAACACGTGTTTATAATTTGTAGTGTAAGTGGTTTACGTGTACATTCAATACGTTAGCGCGTGTCCGTGCAGAAATATACCCACGTATGCATTTCACAGTGGCGGTACTGGACCGGTGGGGTCGCGCACGCGCAAATTCTTCATTCACGGGTTCAACGTGGAATTCACCAAAGCAAGCAAGATCCAGGTTGTTTCACATTTTATACACCTATTGACTTAGCAAAAACAGCTGTGCTCTTTTATAGAGGCGGCCGAGCCCTAGGGGACACAGGTGACAATGCCCCACACGCCCCCTCTGAGATTAAGTGATTAAATTCTTTGGATCGTTTGGATTTTTTCGAAAATCTACCTAAAATCCTTGTGTATTAATTGAAGTATTTATCAAATATTTTTAATCTATCCAAAGCCTTTAAAAAAGTATTTGAAATATTTGTCAAATCTTTGAAATTTTTGGGAAATCATTGTAGTCTTTCGGAAATATTTGTGAAATATTTGGTAATATTTGTGAAATTATTCAAATCTTTGGGAAATCATTGACATCTTTGTGCAATATTTGAAACCTATCTGAAAACTTTGCGAAATATTTGAAATATTTGACAATATTTGTGAAATTTTTTCAATCTCTGTGAAATCCTTGGGAAATCATTGTAATATTTCAGAAATATTTTTGAAATATTTTTAATATTTTTCAAATGTTTGGTAATATTTGTGAAATTATTATTGTAATGTTTGTGCAATGTTTGAAATCCATCTAGAGTCTTTGCGACATATTTACAATATTTGATAACATTTGTGAAATTTTTTTATTTTTTGTGAAATCCTTGAGAAATTATTGAAATATTTCGGCATTCTTTCAGATCTATCTGACATTTTTGTTAAATAATTGAAATCTTTTAAATCTGTCCAAAATATTTGAAACCTTTGGTAATTGGGTGAAATGATTGAAATGATTGACTTGTAAAATCTTTTCAATCTATCATTTTAATATTCGTAAATTCTTTGTGAAAATATCTTCTTTGTGAAATCTTTGGAAATATTTTTAAAATATTTAATGATATTTGTGAAATTATTTTAAACTTTGTGGAATCCTTAGGAAATCACTGGAATCTTTGCACTCACTTTGAAATATATATCCTGAATTTTTTAGAAATAATTGAAATATTTTTAATTTATCCGAAATCTTTTTGAAATATTTGAAACCCTTAGAAAATCATTGAAATCTTTGAGGAGTCTTTGTGACTTCTTTGAAAATCGTTTCAAAATATTTGCTAATATTTGTGAAATTATTAAAATCATTGAAGCGTTTGTGAAATGTTTTAAATCTATTATAGAAATCTTTGGGAATTATTTGAACTCTTTTAAATCTTTGGGAAATCATTAAAATCTTGGTAAAATATTACTGAAATCTTTGCGAAATATTTTCAATATTTTTGAAATATCTCACAAAATTGATGAGTTTATTGAAAATCTTTATGAAATCCTTGGGAAATATTTGTGCATGACTCTTTGAAATCTATCTCAAGTTTTTTTAATCTATCCGAAATCTTTGCGAAATATTTAAAAACTTTTTGAAATCTTGGGGAAAATCATTGAAATCTTCGTCAAATCTTTCTGAAATCTTTCCGAAATATTTGCGAAATATTTTTGAAATTTTCTTAATGTTTGGGAAATCGTTCAAATCTTTGTGAAATCTTTCGTAATCTTTGCGACATATTTTTTTAATTCCTTTTGACGCTTAAATTTGAACTGAATTAATAGAACTGGTTGAATTTTTTTTTCAAAAATTTAAATATTTTTTGAAAACGTTTTTTTTTTGGTCCAAGCTTAATTTCTGGTTTAAAATTGAATTATTTTCTTAAAAAATGGTTACATTCTTGGATGAAAATGCATTTTTTATCAACAAATTTAACTAATCAATTTTTTGTTGAAAATATAAAAATGCATATTTTGTCGATAATTCATATTTTTCGAATAAAATATACTTTTGATTAAAAAATTTAACTTTTTGGTTCACTGTTAAACTCATTTTCTTGAATTTTTTTTTAAAGATTTATCATATAAGTTGAAAATTGCTAAAAATTCGTTTTTTTCTGTAAAGAATGAATTTTTCTCACAGAAAATGTAATTGTCACTATTCCATTATTCTTAAATATTGATATTTTTCATTCAAAATTAATCTTCTGTGGGCTGAAAACTCATTTTTTGTTGTTGGAAAATCATTTGGTCATGAAGGAACTTTTTGTTGAAAAATTATATTTTCATGCTGAAAATTCAACAGTTTCGTAGAAAATTAAACTATTTCATTGAAAATTAAGTTTTTTGTTGAAAATTAATATTTTTGGTTGAAAATTGAACTAATTTGGTAGAAAATGAAACTATTTGGTTAAAAGTTTAATTATTTATATGAAAATTCAACAATTTTGTAGAAAATCAAATTATTTGGTTGAAAATTTAACTACTTTGGTGGAAAATGAAACTATTTGGTTAAAAGTTGAACTATTTATATGAAAATTTAACTATTCTTTTAAGTACAAATTTTGTTCAAATTTATATTCTTATCTGAAACTATAGCTATTCCATTTTCGGTTAAAAATTAATAATTTAAATTTAAAATTTATCTTTTCTATTTGAAAGTTCAACTATTTGGTAAAACATTGAAGTCTTTTGTTGAGAATTCGTCTATTCAGGTAGAAAATTAAGCTTGTTTGTGGAAATCTATCATTTTTGTTGAGGATTCAACTATTTCATTATAAAATTGTATTTTCTAATTGAATTCAAATCTTTGTAAAATCTTTTTATTTTTGTCGAAAATTAGTTTTTTAAACTAAAAATTCAAAGATTCCACTTTTGGTTGAAAACAAATCTTTTTGAATTGAAAATTCTTCTTTCTCGGATTAAAAGTTAACAGTTTTCTCAAAGATGCGAAATTTTAACTCCCGCGTAGATAATTATCCAAACAGATTTTCTTTCTGTTAGGGCATTGTCTAGAGTCTAGACTTTAGACCGTCTCGCCGACGGTCTTTTCGGATCCTAATCGGGAGTGGGTAGCCCTTAATGACCAAACATTTTTCTAAGTATCAAACGCAAATTTTTTCGTACTATTGTTTTATCCTGGATAATTTTCTACATGGGCTTGAAAACTTAATTATTTTGTCGAAAATTATCTTTGTAGGTCAAAAATTCAGATATTTGGAAGAAAATTCAACCATTATTTTGAAAGTTTAATTATTTTGTTGAAAATTCAACTGTTTTTTTCTTGAAAATATGTTTATAAATTCTTTTATATAAAACTATTGTAGAGAATATATTGAATTCAATATAAAACACTTTAAATTTCAAGATTTTAAGCCGAAATATGTTTCTGTTTTAACAAAATTGTTAAATTTTCCAAAAATAATTAGATTTTTAACCAAATAGTTGAGTGGGCTTTCAAATCGAAAAAGAAGAATTTTATACGAAAAAGATCATTTTCAAAGAATACTGGTGAATTTTTAAGAAGATAGATGATTTTTTAAATAAAAAGTTGACCTTTCAACAAACAATAATAATTTTCTACTCAAAAAGATGACCTTTTAAGCAAATATATTTTCTACTGGATAGTTGAACTTTCTATCCAAAAATACGTCTTTTCAACAAGGTTCCGGTAAAGCGGTGCCTCAGTGTAGCTGCATCCTCAACTAAAGAGATTTTCTACCCATAACTGACCCCATAAAATCTCTCAACAGGAGATATATACAATAACAGAAATTTACTTCAAAGTAACTAAAATCAAAATTCCAAGTTACTGCAAACATCGTAAATAAGTTAGGTTCAGAGGCGGCGGAGCCCTAGACTTAGAGGGAACAGGGGGCAATGTACCCTCAGAAATCGCCCAGGGTAGGGAAAAGTATTGATTTGCCCCCATCTGAAGTCGAATGCTGGAATTCATGAGATCGTTTTAATTTGTTCAAACATCAACCTGAAATCTTTGTGAAATCTTTTTAATATATCCGAAATCTTTCCCAAATATTAAAAATATTTGTAAAATCTTTGAAAACTTTGGGAAGTCAATGAAATCTTTGTAAAATGTTTAAGAGATCATTGTAATCTATGTCGAATATTTCAAATATTTTTGAAATCTTTAGAAATATTTGTGAAATTGTTGAAATCTTTGAAAAATATTTCAAATATTTTATAAATATTCCACAATATATTTGAAATGATTGCAATCATTGTTCAATATTTTTAATCTATCCAAAATCCTTATGAAATATTTTTAATCTTTCGGAAATCATTGAAATATTTATAAAATATTTTTTAAAAAATTTTAATTTTTGAAATCTTTGGGAAATCATTGAAGTCGGTGAAATCTTTTAAATCTATCCGAAATTTTTGCGAAACCTTCAAAATCTTTGTGACATCTTTGGTGAATCATTGCAATCTTGGTGAAATCTTTGGAAATCTTTGTGACATCCTTGGAAAATTATTGCAATCTTTATGAAATATTAAGAATATTTTTGAAATATTTGGTACAGTCCAAGTTATCAATAGTGTCACAATCGGGAATGTATAAGGGGAATAAGCTTTCTCGGAATGGGGTTCACCTGCGTATTCGCGAATTTCAGAAGCCCTAACAGTGTAACAGTGTAAATTTGTATAACCTTCGCGCAGCATTTTGAGAATCGGGGAAAACGCAGGAGTTGGGATAGAGTCTAAACTCCGATTATATTTAAGGCACTATTGAGAGCGGGATTATTGGGAAGGCAGACTGTATATTTTTTAAATTGTTGAAATATTTGGGAAATCATTTTAGTCTTTGTCATATGTTTTTAAACTATCCGAATTTTTTACGAAAGATTTGAAATCTGTGCGAAGTCTTTAGAAAATCATTGAAATCTTTGTAAAATATTTAAAATATTTTTTTAATATTTGATATTATTTTTGACATTGTTTAAATCTGCAAAATATTTCAAATATTTCTGAAGTCTTTGGAAATCTTCGAAATATTTTTTAAACAGACGTGAAATTATTGAAATGTTTGGGAAATGATTCATGCCTTTGTGAGATTTTTAAATCTATCCGTAACCTTTGCGAAATATTTTGAAATCTTTGCAAAATTTTTGCAAAATATTTTTAATGTTTAGATAATCACTGAAGCCCTTTGAAAATATTTTTGAAGTGTGTGGTATATTTTTGAAATTGTTGAAATATTTGCGAAATCATTTAAATCTTTGTGAAATCATTTAAAACTATTCGAAATCTTTGCGAAATATTTGAAATGTTTGTGAGATGGTTAGAAAATCATTGAAGCATTTGTCAAATGTTTTCGAACTATTTGATAATTTTTTGAAATACTTTAAATCTTTGCGAAATATTTGAAATCTTTGTGAAATATTTGTGAGAAATCATTTATGCCCTCTTGTGAAATCTTTTAAATCTATTCGAAATGTTTGAAATCTTTGGTAATATTGGTAGAAATGATTAAAATCTTTATGAAATTTTTTGAAAATTATTGAAGTCTTTGTGAAATATGCGAAATATTTTTAAGCTATTTGATATTTTTGTGAAATACTTTAAATCTTTGCGAAATATTTGAAATCTATGTGAAATGTTTGAAAAATCATTTATGCTCTTGTGCAATCTTTTAAATTTATCCAAAATCTTTGAAATATTGGGTAATCTGGTAGAAGTGATTGAAATCTATATGAAATCTTTTGAAAATCATTGAAGTCTTGAAAAAATCTTTTAAATCTATTCGAAATCTTTGTGACATTTGTTTAACCTTTAAGAAATCATTCTAATCTTTTTGAAATCTTTAAGAAATCTTTAAAATATTTTTTTAATGTTTGTTAATATTGCTGAAATTATTAAAATCTTTGTGAAATCCTTAGGAAATCATTGACATTTTTGTGATATATTTGTCAAGTATTTCAGAAATGTTTAGAAATCTGCGAAACCCTAAACATATTTTTAAAACACTTGGTAATATTCATGAAATTATTGGACTATTTGGGAAATAACTGAAGTTTTTGTTAAATCTTTTACACCTATCCGAAATCTTTGCAAAGTTTTTAAAAACTGTGAAGTCCTTGATTGCTAAATATTTGAAAAGTGTGAAATCTTTGTCAAATCTATCTGAAATCTTAAAAAATTTATGAGAAATTTTTTAAATATTTTTTAAATACAGTGAAAATCTTCAATAGCCCTTCCGAGAATCGACGTCGCGCCATAGGTAGGTGTAACAGGAGCTGCGCGGTGATGTCTGGGGTATGCGGTTGTCACTCAGGCGTGAACTCACAAAAGCGGAGCGGGCTAAAATGAGTTAAAATCCCACCCACCGTCAGCCCCAAAATCAGCGCTATAGAAGAGTTTCACTGTATTTGGTAATATTTGTGAAAATATTGAAAGCCTTGACAATAGTAATTTTATACATGTATTTATCATTATTTATTATTTAGTATTTATTGCTCATTTGATCAACCGCATCTAGATTCGTTACAAGTTACTTATTAAGATAGGAACGAAGTTACCCTGAAAGTTACAAATAACGTAACTTTTCAGTAACGTAGTTACTTGTAACAAGTTACTACCCGACTCTGGTTCGAAGTATTAAATACAATTATATTTAATAACTTCGGACAACCTTAGAATTTGAAACCACCTTGCATTTTTGCCACAGCTGCTACAATATTCACCCTACCATCGCCAACTCAGAGGGGGAAAAGTATCCGCGCAGCGAGTGCGCACAGCCAGTCAGCCACTGGATACTCGAGTTTTGTCAGTTCAGTCGTTGGTTGCACAATGGCGTGCGCGGTCGGTGTTTGCTTATTCTGTTGCCGCCGTAGTTTCTGAGCGGAGGTCGGCCCAACGTTGGACCGTCCGTTGCGCGGAATATCACATTTTCCGCCCCTATTGACCTCTACTCCTTGTTTCTTTTTCTCATCGATTTCGCATCTGCGTCTCGTTCGAAGAAAACAAATCAACCACCAAAAGAGGATCCTGAGGTATAATATTGTGAGAAACACCATCGCGCGCGCGAAAACCAATTTTGCCGGTAGTAACCGGAAATTCGATTTCGGGCAAACGGTCGCTAACAACGTCTTGGAAGATACCACCCCCGTTCAGGAACAGTCGGCGAACAAAGTTTTTTTCTTGTTTTGGATATCTATGATAACGAAGAAGAGGAATAACTTTCTCATTAAAAAGGTAAAAATTACATATTACTAGAGAAGAAAATCTCGGTAGATAATTTTATTTCTGTGTGTGACATCTTCATAGTGTCGCAGTTACTCAGTGCAAAGTGCAGTGACTATCGGCGATGGTTGTAATCGCCTTGACCATTACTATATCGACTCGGAGTGTTACTTTGGAATTTACGTGATCATCACTTCAGCCGTTTTCTAGAAAATCCACCCATGTCGATTCAAAGTCAAAGTTTCTTTTTAAAAACCAAAAAGGATATGTTATTGCGACTTCATGCCAATACCTGAGTAGACTCGGGTGGTTTTTTCTGATGAATGGCTCAATTTCAGCTTCAGTTTATCGTTGCACTAATTTGAGAAAGCAACAGTCTTACTATTCTATCCTGATTTCTGTTCTTATTACCAATTGCCGCGGAAACTTTTTCCACTATCTGTATATCCATGATGCGTTATTGCATCAAAAACATACCAGTGACTCAAGATTAGCCGGAAGTGACTTGAAAATTCCCAATATAGAGCATTATCCAAAGTGGATTAATGCGTCACTCAAATATGTTTAAATGCCGTAAATTCAGTATTACACACTCTTTCTGTACAATGTATATTGCCCAATATTGTAAAATTGTTAAATGTTGCACAATTTGGTGAATGAAATTGAATTCAAGTTTAGCTGATGTTTGAAAGGTGGGAACTGGAAGGACAATGTAGTTGTGTTTTATTAAATTACCTGTTATCATTGCATCACATTTACACGATACGTAGAGGTTCGCGCAATATTCATACGTGACAGCTCTGAAACTCCGCCATTTTGACCTTATCGAAGGATATTTGCTATCTATTAGGAGGCAATCGTTATTTCGTCATTCCAACCTACCGTTTCATTCTGCTTGAGTAATTTCGTCAGAATCTTGCGTATTCCTGACTGAAGAGTGTGATGTTTAAAATACAAACATTAGAGTGTACATTCGTCTCTTCGCTCTGATTCAGAGAACTAATTCCAAATTACAAAATTATCACGTTACAGTGTGATAAATATAAAATTTCGGGCAACGAGGAATTGAATTCAGAGCCACGCGATGTTTTTTGTCACGTTCCTGAGATCATCAGAGCGCAAGTGCGTGACGATATAGTGACATGCCGCTTCCTTATTAGGATCACAATTTCTGCAATTCGTGTAATGAACAATTTAAATAATTGTTTTCATCATTGTTTTCTTCATTATTTAGTATGTTTTTACAATAGGAACAATTCTTTTATGGTGACGTTTCCTGTTTCCAAATTTCAAGTCATCTGGTTTGAGGAAACTGGTTTCCGATTACTGATTGCAAAATATTATTTCCTCGTGAATAACTAATAGGGACTTGCTTAAGGTTGGGATGCAATCTCCTGCAATCTCTGGATTGCACAGACCCACCTATTTTCTTTATTATTTTTCCAGTTTCTCATTTGACCGGATCCATTTCTAATCATGCAGAGACAGAGAGGTTCAGTTTAGGGTGTTAGAATACATTGGTATTTAAATTTATCATTTTACAATAAGAATAAGGAGATAAGTATTTCATAGTTTGGCTGAAAAAAATTATCTAATAGGAATTACGAGATATTTAAGTTAACCTTTCAATTTCTGACAAGTTTTTTTTGAATGCTGTATCTTTCAACTGAAGACCAGGGCTGCCACGCTGTCACTTTTAGTAACTGTTTAAAGAAAAAGTCACTATAGTCATTTTAATCCATGTAATTTTAGAATTTAAAAAATGATTAATTAAATTAATTAAAAATATTAATTTTCATTAAGTAATCTATGGTTTTCAATAAAGACTTCAAAACTTTTTCCCCCGTTTTGACATAATTCTCCTTTTTTTCACTTAAATGTGAACTGAAACAAGAGAACCAAATAATAAAATGAGGCGATTTTTGGTTGAAACCTAATTATTTTGGTTTGAAAACTCTTATATTGTCTTTTTGGATCACAATTAACCTTTTTTAAGTTTAAAATTTAATTATTATTTTATTAAAAATTTAACTTTTTGGTTAGAAAATTGTTTGTTTTTTTGTAGACAAGTTATGTAATAAAAAATTCGTCTGGCTTGAAAATTCAACTTCCACTATTCGGTTGAAAAAATCGTTTATTTTCTTTGTTTAAGAAATGTAACTGTCTTGTATTTTTTTAAATTAATGGCTTTATAATGAAACTTGGACTTCCGTTTTTAATTTTACATAATTTACTTTTCATCTTTTTCTCAAAAATTCTCAAAAATAAAATATAACATTTTTAGCAAAGATATACCCCCGATTTGCGATATTCCTAGAATTAATGTCCTCTCAGCGCATTAGTTACATCAGGTTGCGCCATGCGTGCGTCCAAAACCAACATAAATGGGTTCGCCGATTTAGGATCAAGGTCACTGCAAGCCACGCCTGAAACTGTTCTTATATCGAGAGTTGTGTGTGTTTGAAGGCCAATTTATTTTGACACCATTACGAAAATGACTGAATAAAACAAAACTTTTTATGATAACATTGACGAATATTTAGAGTTGGAAAGGCAACGCAATGCCATAATATTTAATTATCATATTCTCGTTTGCACGTTCTCAATTACAACAAAGTGCATTAATCATGCGTTTCGAGACTAGAAAAACGCAAGTGCACAACATCCTGTTGACATTACAAATATTTACTGCCTCCGACGGTATCTTTTTTATCTTTTCATTAATTAGATGCCCTATAACATACTTTGATAAGAATGAAAAAAAACTATATATAGCTTTTTAAATTTTGAATCGACTTTTAATGCTTGTGACCACCTTCCAGTAGCCATGACCTTAACGATTTCCCGTCGAAGTAAATTGCGCAAGGAAAAAGATTGGCTTTTGAAATTGTCCGCGATTCACCGCTTCGACGAACGGACATTTTAACACAATCGAGTTTTCTTTCATGGGAATTTCGTTAGGAATAATTTCTGCTCTTTCAAGGCCACTTGATCAGTGCGAATTGATGTCAAAGATAGCAGAAAATTAATTGTTAAACCTCAATTTATTTTTTAGTTTCTTACCAGGAAGTATATCTATTTACAACTTTGTTTTCGAGCATTGCTCTTCGTCTCGCAATTATATGTAACTGACATGACACGAGGCTATTTGTCTGGCCTGAATTTAATAAACAACAAGGTATGTTTTATTTGAAAATTCATGTTTTGGTAGAAAAGTATTTTGTTTTGGTTCAATATTCATCGCTACTGAATGTAAGGTAATTCTTCCTAATTAAAACGTCTGCTATTATATTTTTGGTTTAGAATTTAAGTATTTAGCTCAGAAGTAATCTTTTCGGGTCTAAAATTAGTTGAAGAATCATCTTTGTAGTTCAAAACGGTAATGTTTTTGTTAAAAATTGGTCTCTTTGCTTGTAAATTCATCTTTCTTCGTTAAAAATTATTTTTTTGTTGAAAAATCATCTTTGATAATTGAACATCAATTTTTCAATTGAAAAGTCTACTATTATATTTTTGTTCTCAAATCCATGTGTTATTTTAGAAATGTATATTTTGAAATAGAAAATTAGTCCTTTTGGATTAAAAATTCATCATTTCTTTTTGTATAGATTTCGTGTTTTTCATTGAACGTGAATTCTTTTTCATCTCGAATCTTTTTTTTGGTCGAAAATTCAATTTTTTTGTTGAATATCCATCTTTGTGGTAGGAAATTAATCTTTTTTGGTTTAAAATTCATCTTTTATAATCGAATACCAATTTTTTCAATTGAAAACTACTATTATATTTTTGGTCTGAAATTTCACTGTTTGGTTGAAAATTTAATCATTTTGTTGGCAATTCAACTATTTCCTTTGGAAGTGATCTTGTTTTTGTTCGAAAGTTCAACTTTCTCTTAAAAGATTCGTCTTTTACGGGTAAAAATTCCAATATTCGGTGGAAAATTCAACTGCTTTTGGTTGAACTTTAATCTTTTTTGTTTGATAATTCGATAACTTGGCTGAAGATTCATCTTTCTTTGTACTTTAAAAATTCATCTCTTTTGTTCATAATTGGTCTCTGCTTTGAAAGGTCAACTATTTGTGTGTAAACTCATCTTTCTTCTTTGGAAATTAATTTTCTTGTTGGAACATTCATCTTTACGGATTTAAAAGTCAAATGTTTTCTTCAAAACTCAATTTTTTCGCTGGAAAATTCACTGCTTGTTCATCTTTTTTAGTTGAACCTGTCACTATTTTGTTGAAAATGCAATATTTTTCGACTCGAAATCTTAGGAATGTGATTAATACTTTAATGTTATTTAAAAGAATTTATTTTCACGAGAAAATGTTTCCCTGTTTTTAGATAATTTTGGGGCAGAAGATTCAATGCTGAACAAAAAAAAAATAATATCTTGTCGGGTAAACTGATAAATAGCCTGGAATAATGAGATTCACGTTTTTCATATCAGGAAATAACTAGAAACCAATATAATATTTTTGGGGAAAGATTAGATTTCATAAAGTATCATTTGTAGTCTGAGAAGTTCAACAGTTATCAATATAATCCGGTTTTCGGACGAATGCAACGGGATAAGCAAAAAAAAAAAATGTTTTCAAGATAAGACAAAAGCAGTTGAAGAAGAATGTAAGAATAGCTAACAAGCTTTACTCATTGAATTGATGACGAACATGTTTGTTTCAGGACCTATTCATCCGGGTGACTCGACATTGACGGTCAGCCACCTTTCGAAGATCTCTATCCGTCCCAAGGATTTCATTGAGGGATCCACATAAGGTCATACGCGCACAAAATTGACCTTTGCAGAAAGTCATCAGCTTTCGCAAGCAAATCAACATTATCAACATAATCAGCTTTATTTATGCAACTCTATATCATCCACATGTTCAGCCTCTACTCTGAACCACCCAAGTGTTCGTGTTTAGCTAGCTCAGTGTCGAAAATTTTCGAGTTTGACGTGAATCTAAAACACACCCGTTATCGCGGTGTTAGTTAGCTCTGTGTTATAACTTCCACGGAAGGGAAGAAAAAAGCAAAAAAAAAAAAAAGGTTGTGAAAAGATAAGTGTACGTTGCGTGTTTTTGTGTTGCGGTGAGGTACCAGTTCGCGCAATATGAGAGTGGCTGTGAGCAGGCAACATCCCTTGCATCTTCAAGTGACGCAAACGAGCAATGGAAAGTTCCTCGTTAGGAATCATCAGGATGTTCAGCAACCGAAAAAGAGTGAAGAGACAGCAACGGTCTCACCGGTTGTGTTCCCAAGTTGTGAACCAGTTAAGACTGCCCACCAAGGACCCACTATCCTTGGAGACCGATTCCTTCTCCTTGGTCCGGCTGAAGGGAGCACACTGTACAGATGTGTGGATGTGAAAACTGGTCAGCACCTTGTTGCTAAGGTCAGTATATCAGTAAATCAGTCAATCGTCACATTACCTATTATCATTTCGATTATAATCATACAATCCGTTTAAATCTGTTTGGATTCGACATATCGCGATTAATGCCATTAGTCAATTATCCTTTTTGGAACAAAGAATGATCACTCAATGAACTGCCTGCTTAAAATATTTGCAGGCCTCATATTCCTATTGTACTCTATATTCAGTTAAGTTGCCTAAATTACCCTATTTTCAAAATTTGGGCCCTGTGGTACCCTATCATATTTGCAGCCCACAATGGAACTTTAAAAAAATTTATAATATGATCGAATGAGGGAATTTCTGTAAGAAGTATAGCAAATATTAAATCAGTAACTTTTTTCTCAAATCAGTTTTTAGTTACTTTTTTCTTCAATCAGTAACTCATAGATTATTATTTACTATTCAATATATATTCTATGCCTCTTTCTGAATAGTCTTGAATTATTTCGAAACATATTTTCGGCTATTTTCAAAGATTTCGAGAAATTTGTAATAGATTTCAATAATCTAAAGGAATTTTTAAGATTATAGAGTATTTATAAAAAAATTGTAAGGAATTTTTAAGAGCGATCAGAATGTTTTAAGGGATATCAAAGGATTTAAAATATTTTAGGAATTTTGAAAGATTCCAAGGATTTTTTATAAATTAGTTTTATAAATTGAAGGGACTTTAAGTGCTTGAAATATTTTAGGAACGTTTTTTTTTTAGAATTTTGGAAGATATGGAACGATTTTACAGGACTTATAAGGTGTTAAAATATTTCACGGGATTTTATAAGGTTTCCGATGATTTTAAGGGGTTTCAAAGCCCTTAAGGTAATTTATTATATTTTCTAGGATCTCAGGAAATATCATATTTCATAGAATGTCACGCGATTTTATAATGTTTTAGTGGATTTCAAGAACTTGTTTACGACAACTGATCATTTGTTAAAATGATAAAAGGATTTTTAATATTTTAAGTTATTTTTTAAATACCTTGGCATTTTCAAGAGCTTTAGAAAATTTAAAAGGATTTCACACGATTTTAAAGGATTTGAAATATTTTAGGTTATTTGAAAAAATTTCAATTTTTTAAAGAATTTGAAATATTTTAGGATATTTTAAAATATTCCAAGGAATTTCCAAGAGATTTAATCAATTTAAGGAATTTTTAAGAGTTTTAATAATTTTAAGGAATTTAAACATTTTAGTGGATTCCAAAGAATTTATTCACGCAAAAAGTGAGGGACTTCGTAGGAGTTCAATGATTGAAATGTCTTAGACATTTTAAAAATTTCTTTTGAATTCTCTCTACTTGTTCTAAAGTCATTTTGAACTTACTCAATTTAATTCATTTTTTAAAATTATTTTCAATTCGCTTGACTTATTTTTAAATTCAGTTTGGTTTATTATGATTATCATCGATTTCTTCTTATTTCCCTTAAACTCATTCAAATTTTAATGGAATCAAATCAATGGAATGCTTTCGATTAAAAAAAATTCCAATTCACTCTTGGCCAGAAATTAGTAGGGTTTCGTAGATTGGATGAGATTTGAAAATAGGTTTTGCAATTCATCCTGAATTCTAAAAAGTTTGACAATTCTCTTGATTTCTTTTTAATTGACTTGAATTCTTCTTATTTTACACAATTCTACCTAATTCAGTGGATTTTTTCAATATTTTTAACAGTTTTTATCTAATTGATCCTAAAGTCTTCTAAATTTCGTCAAATTTTTTTGAATTCCCTTGTATTTTTCTAAGCTCTTTTCAAGTTTCCTGAATTAAATGATGCTTCGTTATATTTTAAAATTATTTTCAATTAATTTTTATTTTTGAAAATTCATCTTGCATTATTATGCATTTCATCGACTTCTTCTCATTTACCTTCAATTCCTCTGAATTCATTCGAATTTTACGGAATCCATTACAATTTTGTAGATTAAAAATTTTTTCCCAATGAATTCGAATTATTTTGAACTTAGTTTGAATTGTTTTGAAGTATTGACTTTATCCTGAATTTGGTACCCTATGAGCGTGACAGAAAGTACCCTTTGGTCCCTATATTAGTATATTATGCCCTAGGGATTGTGAGGCCTGTATTTGCAATCACTGTAATTTGCGACAACTTTCAATTTACAGTTTAGGGATTTCAGGTATGTTTTTCGCGACCTCGTAAAGAGGACTGAATAAGCACTGTAATTTATACGTTATTATTCCCTTTTCATGCCAATAGCAACTACCTGAAAGTTGAAGCGGGTGGACAATTTTCTGAACTACAACAGGGTGGCTATTGATTGGGAAAATCTGGATTTTTTCAGATTTGCTTTTCATTTGGAAATAAATGTACCTTTTCAAACAAAAAAAATGGGTTTGTAAGTTTGTGCTCATGTTTAACGTCCTTTCTTTTTAATTGAAAACTCTACAATTATATTTTTGGAGAACAACTCATCTGTTTTGATTAAAAATTGTACTATTTGGTTGAAAATTTAATTATTTTGTTGAAAATTCAACTATTTTTTTGGAGTCCTTTTTTTTTTTAATCGAAAATTAGTTGTTTTTGATGGTCCTTAATCTTTTTCTAGTTTCTATTATTCTCTCTTTTTTTTTTAATTCGATTATTTGGTTGAAGACCTTCGCAGGTTCAAAATTCAACTATTTGATTGATTATTAAACTTTTCGATAGAAAATTCATATCTCTTAATTGAAAATGAACCTTTTGCTGTTGAAAATTGATGTTTTCGTGATTAAAAGTACCTGTTTTTGAAATACTGTTTGCTCCTCCAAGATATTTCCTGTTCTACTTATCTGGATGTTATAAACAAAATTAGGTGCCAAAATCAAAGATTAAGAAATCCATCTGTGCTACGAGAATAGACACGTGATTTCTCATTTGAAAATGAAGAAAACGTGTTGCACATTTGTTTCTTAAGAAATGTACTTTAAGATTTGACACAAGGTTCAATTTCGCAAGATTCTGTCGAGATTCAAGACCACTCAAGGCAATGTTTTCTTCAAGACTGGTTCATGCAGCTTAAAATCCAATGTCGTTAGTACAGAAGTCACCAAAGAAATTTTTAGAACATTTTTGGGTATTTAAAAAAATAAGAGTTGATACAATTTTCTTAAAAAATCACTTTTTTCTTTAATACACCCTCTTGGGTGGAAAATTCAACTATTTGGCTGAAAATGACATTTTTTGTTGAAACGTTATATTTTCACATTGAAAATTCAACTATTTGGTTGCAAATTCGTATTTTTTGGTAGAAATTTAATTTTCTTGGTTGAAAATTAATTAATTGCATAAAATTAATATTCTTTAGTTAAAAATTCCACCATTTGATTGAAAATTCGTCGTTTTGATGGAAATTTAAAATTCTTGTTTGAAAATTCACATGATGGCTTACATTTTTTAACTATTATGTTTTAAAATACATATTATTTGGTCGAAAATTAATCTTCTTCAGTTGTACTAATATACTTATAACAATTTTTGTAGAAATTTAATCTTCTTGGTTGGAAATTCATTTGTTTGTTTGAAATCATATCTTTGGTTGTAAAGTTAACTATTTTACTAAAAACTATTTTTTCCTTTAATATATGTTCTTTACTTATAATATATCTTTTTTGTTGAAACTTTATACATATCTGTTGATTTACTATGTTTTATATTTTTAAAGAATGTTGTCTTACGTCAGATCTTCAAACCACCCCCTCTCCCACCTTTATTAGTAAGATTTTACCAAATTTCTCTTCCCTCAAATCGCTTTACGTAATTTGTGAGTAACTCCTTATACAATTCTGTGTAACTTTTGTCACTAAAAGTGTCGAAAATAAACTGAACAATTAAAAATTCGTCAAGAAAAAGTCAAGGAATTTCGAAATTGGGATGTTGTAGCAAACCTCGTAAATGAGCATTTTAGCTTAAGATGTATCGTGCACATCTGAAGATGCATTGTGAGGTTTTGCTTACAAATGTAAAACGAATGCAGAAACTAGATTGTGAAATAATAGAGGTGATATATGTATTTATGTATTCATTTATTCTGTGTAATTGTGTATCAAGGAGTGACAAAAGTTACTTTAGTTTCACGGATCTTGGAAGTTTTCTAGGACACAATATCTATACTCTTCTCACTTATCCGATCTCTCGACGTTGCCTTGTGCTAGTGATGTAACTAGAAAAGACACTTGATATCGGGACTCACTTCTAAGACTGGGTTATATTATTTAGAGCAAATTTATATTCTATTTAACTAGAAAAGACTCTTTGGATGAAGGAATTGAGGAAGTCTTCTTGATTCTGAATTTCACTCCAGGGATTGCAAGAAGTGCCCGTTAGCTAAATTTACCGGAAGATGGTCTCTGACCATGGTTTGCTTTCAAAGGAGGTACAGGATGTAACCACTGAAGGAATAATAGAGCGTTAAAACTTTAAAGCTCCGTCCGTTGCTTCCTTTTTCCAAAGACGTTTGAGGATTGGTGACCTCATATCAGTATAGTCGATGTAAAAATATCTCAACTTTGATTTTAATTTAGAGAAGCTATTAAGTTGTGTGAAAATTTAGTTTCCATAATTAAATTCTGTCCGCAACAAAAGATGAAAATGACTATTGTATAGAAAACCGAATCAGGGTGGCAAATTGATCGGACAAAAACCGAGAATTTAATTTAAAAACTGGGGATTTACTTCTGATTACAGCAAAATTTAAGTTTTCATTATTTTAATAATTTTGGTCAATTTAGAAAAGTGATTTTTACTATATCTACAGTCGCAGATTTTTCAATTTATTTCACTTTAATTAAATCATCATTTATTATAAAATTTGTATTGTTTTTCATTATAAGAAAAATCTTTTGCAATTTTCTGCTCTGTGAGAGAGTTTTCGCTGACTTAAGTTTGATCATCGAATTGATTATATTCTAAATATACAGATTTACAGAAACAGCATTTTCTCAATTTTTTCCAAAAATGGATCTATTAATTTCTATTGGTTAACTCCTAATTCATCCTGGCTTGGATCAATAAATATCAGAAAATAGTTATCATTTTTATTTTAGGACAGGAAGTTTCCGTAAAGAAATATAATTTATCTTAGAAAAGGGGATGTTTTACGTGGGTTGAAATGAAAAAAATATATTATTCGGATTTAGGAGAAAGGAGTTTAAAAAACCTTTGTTCAAAGTCAAAATTTGTCACAATTTTAAAGTTCCCCCTTCCACATTTTAGATAAAGAAAAAAAAGATAACTTTTAGATAAATAAAAGAAAATACTTCAAGTAGTTTTTAGAGTAGAACTACTGTTTCAAAGAAGAAATATCACAATTTTAATTGAAAATTCAACTCTGGTTAAAAATTTAACTGCTTTGTTAAAAATACATATTCTTTCTTCACTAAAAATTCAACAATTCCAAAAGAAAATTGGACCATTTTGCTGAAAATTCATTTTTTGCGTATGAAGGAAAAAATTTTGTCAGGAAATTGAACTATATTCTGTTTTTAGTTGAAAATGAATCTTTATAATAAAAAATCCACAATTTGGTTCAAAATTGGTATTTTTTATTTAGAAAATAACTATTTCTTTGAAAATGTATGTACTTTTTGAAAAATTTGCCTTCTTTTGTAAAAAATTAGTCTTTATGGTTTCAAATTTATCTAAAGATAAATTATAAGGTTGTTTATGGTTAAAAATTAATTCTTTCAAATGAAAATTTAACTGCCTATTTTGGTTGAAAATTGTTTTTTCTTCTTCAAAATTCAAGAACTTTGATGAAAACTTATCTTTTAAAATTTCTTGGTCGAAAGTTAATGTCTTTTGTTGAAAAATAATTTTTGTTTGTTTATAGATTCACCATTTTAATAAAAAATTCATTTCTATGGTTGAAATGTGAGCTATTTGCTTGAAAACTTCTTTTTTCTTTGCGTGGAAAGGAATTTTTTGCCGAATATTTAACTTTTTTGTTGAAAATATATTTATTATTTGATATTAAATTGTTTTTTTATTTGCACTGAAAATGAAACTATATTATTCCAGTTGAATATTCTATAATTGTAGATAAAGATTCCTCTCTGCAGTTAAACATTCATTTTTTGACTAAACATTTAATTATTTAATTTTTGGTTGACAAAATTTAAGTATTTGTTTCAAAATTCATTTATTTTGCAATTTTTTCCTCTGTTCTGCTACAGGATGTTTAGAATTACGGACATGAAGTAAAAAATTGCGTTTAGCCGCAAATATACGAGGGTAGTTCAATAAGTCCTTAGAATGAAGTATAAAAACAATTTTTTTTGGGTAAATTTTTTTTTATTTTTCAACATAATCTCCTTGGAGCT
>NC_046662.1:19303580-19340542 GCF_010883055.1 Belonocnema kinseyi | reverse complement strand
ATATGTCTAGTCGGGAGTGGTGCTGACTGAAAACAGATGATTTGGAGCGATTCGCGCGCCATCTGTTGGTCATTCTAAGGACTTATTGAACTACCCTCGTAAGTATGTTACTTTTAGTGGACCGGAAAAATAGAACAACTTTACCGGGAAAAAGTGAGAAGTGGCATCTGGAATATATTTTCTTTATCTTATAATGTAGATTGCAGAATGAGTTCAAATTCTGGGGCCAGAAAGCAGCATTCTAACCTAATCGATATACGTGATAGTTCCCCTATGCATTTGAATACGTCATGTTGGGAATGATTCACGGAGGGTGGATCAGGGATCCGGATTTTCGTCCCTTTTTCTGAGTCATCGTCAATCTAGTAAAGATAATCTAAGTATAAAGTAGAGAGAGAATATGAGTCACAGGAAATAGTCAAACAGTTAATGAGGGCTTGAATTTCAATAAATTTGAAACTTTCAAAATTCATGAGTTTCTTTGGAACTAAAAAATATATATATACTATTCTAATTGGAAAGCATTAATATAGTTTAATAGTAATAAATTGAGAAACTTTGAACATCTGTTTCTGTGTAGTATGCACTAAAGACTTTTGAAATTCTGCAGGTTCTCTTATGATTATCATATTTGCGAAATATAAAGTGCAAGGACCTCAAGACGATGTAACAGTCAATTAAATTAAACGGTTCAGACTGTCGAAACGATTATGAATAACGGCTGGATACACATTAGATTACATTGCACACGTACGTATAACGTGTTTCGTCCAATGAGAAGAGGTGCAGTCTTATATCGGTGATGCAAGAACTTCATTGTATAACCCGTTGATTGTAAAACGCTAATAGAAACGCTGCAACCTCGGTAAAATGCACTTCCGCAAAAAAAGTTCTTAAATGTGTGTAGAGTTGTAGACTCAAGACTCTGTAGCTGTAGGCTGTAGAGTGTACACACACAACTCCGCATACCGCAGTATTGCGAAGAACTGCAGTAATTCATAAATTACTCTTTAAGAGACTCATCGGATTATCTCTATGGGAACATTAATTATAGGATGGTTTATTAACGCATAACTATTTTGTTAATAAGCTAACTCTTTAAACAATCAAAATACTTAGAATTAGTATCAAACATAAATACGAACGTAAATAATCTAACATATTAGCAAAATCGATTACTGTATAAGGATAAGGATGTTTCTAACCAATTATATTTTTCACAAACGAAATTAACTATAAACTAAAAGCATGTCTGCATTCTGGGAGAATTTAGACTTTTAGTAGAAGAAATATCATTAAAGAAGAAGAATCATATAAAACGATACTCATTTAATTCTTAATTAGAAGCTTTAGCTTGGCGGATTTCAAAAATCTGTAAAATAATATTCCCTTTTAAAATCAAATCTTTTGTATTTGATGTCTCATTAATTGGTAAGCATTTTCATTTAGAAAATGTTCAAACTCTATTCTTTTTCGTTGGTGTAATACTTTCTTTTTGTTTTTTGGTTCTGTCTAATTTGAAATTTGTGTTATTGACAGAAGATGAATGATTTTATTTTTGTTTTAAGAAGCGATTTACATTAAAATATTCTTCATTTTTAAATAGTTATAATCTCTAAAGCATTCAATGAAAGATTTTGAGTTTTTAATTTAAAATTAATCCACTTTTTCAATTTGAATATAATATGATCATTCAAGTTTTAATTTATAGGAATTTTAGGGAAATGAGAAGGATTTAATGAAATTCATAAAAATTCAAGCTGTATTTAAAGAAAATCCAATTAAGTTGAAAACAGTTTAAAAATGTGAAAAAGTTAATTGAATACAGTAAAATTGAAAATTTTGTTAGAAAAACTCAAGGGACTTTAAACGAATTTGATGAAATGCCTAAGAATTTCAGGAAATCAATAAAAAATTACTTGAAATATTTTGAAATACCCTCAAATATTTTAAGTATTTTGCAATCTTATGAAATCTCTTGCAATTTTTTAAAGCTCGGTAAAATTCCTTTGAATTTTCAAAAATACCCTAAAATATTTTGAGATCCCCTGAAACTTTAAAGCTCTTGAGAATTCCTTGGATGTTTAAAAAATATCCTAAAATCTCGAGTTAAATCCTTTGAAATCCCTTCAAATTATTGAAAATGTTCCGTAACCATTTAGAATGCATGAAAATATTTTAAATCCTTTGAAATTGGTTTAATATCTTCAAAATGCATTGAATTCTTAAAAATTTCAGATTCTTTTAAATTCCTGAAAACTTTTTAAATCGCTTGATAATCCTTTGGATGTTTAAAAAATACCCTACAATCTTTAAAATCCTTTGGAACAATATATTTTTTTAAATATCCCAAAATATTTCAAAAGAATTAAAGTAAAGTGATCTTTTCATTTTCAAAATTGACTAGTAACTTTATCATAAAAAAGTGACACAGTGGCTTTTCCCTGACTTTTGCAATTTTGTTTAAAATCCCTAACTTTCCCTGACCAACAAAATTTCCTGAATTGTCCCTGATTTCTAGATTTACCTGTCCTGTGACTATCATTTTTGATAGTATATTAATATAGTAATATTCTTTACATAAAAAATAAATAAATTTTAAATACTTATTAATAAGCTTGGCTCAAATCTTGCGAAAAAATGACTTAAAAACTCCAGTTCGATTTCGCAAAATGTATTCAGACCCTTATTAAATTTACGTGGAACTATGTTGCGAAATAGCAAATGGCCTCGGATTTCGACACTGAAACTCTGTGACTGGATGCTAGTTTTAAAACCAGCTGCTTCGATTTCGATTGCTTATCTCAGTTTGCTGATGTCTTTATGATATATTATACTTTTACGAAACATTCTAAAACAAGAAATCGTAAGAATTATATAAAAAATTGCTATTTTTATTCTTTTAAATAAAAAATGAGTAATAAAGTAAGGAAATCGTAAATTGCGTAATTACTAAATAAATAGCATTTGTACAACTTATTTCTAAAGAGCAATTATCGCCAGAAATTGCTGAGCGACAACTTTTGAATAGGCACTTCGCATGACCACGAAAATTGCACTTCAACAAGACAAGATACCACATGTAATTCTTTATGCTCATCAATTTCTCACCATAAAACATAGTTAGCTAATATGATAAGTGACGGAGAAGACAATGGGTCATAAACTTTCCAAAGATTCCTTAAGGAAAAGGCTTGATTGCTAGATCTGAAGTTAGTTTTTATATCCTTTAAGTGTGTACGATGTAGGTGCACACTGCACAGTCTTGCGTTTATTTTAATTAATTGACCAAGCTTAATTGACAATTACACGAGTATAGCCGCCCATGCTTCGTTATAGGAATTTAATCAATGATCAAATACTACGTCTTCTTTCTTGAATAGAGAGCTGCAAACTTCGACCGGATGCTGATAATGACCTTGAACCACGGGCGGTATTTCGGCAGGAAATTGGCGTGTCTTTTTCTTTCGTCTTTTGTTGAATTTCATTTTCTGAACTGAACATTCCAGTTTTTATTGGACTATCGGGTTCAGGTTCGAGCAATTAGGGGTCGTTCATAAATTACGTTAGTAATTTAGAGTTATTTGTTAGTTCTCCACCACCCTCGAAAAGTAACTTAGCCCAATTTTCTCTTTGAAACTAAACATTTTAAACAAATAGTTGAATTTTTAAACAACGAAGTTTAAAAATTCAATTAAAACGATTAATAATTGTTTTGAAGACAGTTAAATTTTTAAGCAAAACAGTTAAATTTCCAACAACAAAAGTAATTATCAAATAAAAATGTAATGTTTGGTATTATTATTTTATCTTCAGTGAAAATATAATTCTTTTTGATCAAACAGTTATATTTTAAACTAAAAAGAATGAACTTCAAGCCGAAAAGATTAATTTCTCACTAAAAAGAAGAATTTAAAAAAAAAATGCATGAATTTTCCATTCGAAATATCAAAATGGAATAGTTTTAGTTTTAAATAAAAAATTAAAAAAAAAAAAATGAAAAGAATTTTGAACAAAAAGAACAAAATTAAATGCTTACATTTTTCATTCAAAAATTATTTTGTAACCAAATGTGGAATATTTACATCTTTCATTATAACAAAATAATTTTTAATTAAAGAAAAAAAACTAATTTTCAACAAAATAGTTACATTTTCAACTAAAGAGACAAATTTTCAACTAAAATTATGAATTAAAAAAAAGGTATTTGTAACAAAAAAGTTTAACATTCAATCCAATAGATAATTTTTAAGCAAGAAGATTAATTTTATAATAATGGAATAGTTAAATTTTCAAGGAATGAGATGATTATTTGCTTATTTTATACAAATGGGTGTACAATTTTCTGGTACAGCATCATTTATAACTTTTCGTTTAACTGTTGTTGATTACTTTACTAATAAAAGAGCTTGCGAAATTTTATCATCATTATTATTATAATTTTGCAAGAGAAGAGACAGCAGAATCTGATAAAAATTTCCTCAAACAGGTTACGTATAATATGAACAGTTTATTGTCACACCTGTAGTACCTTTAATTAGATAAAACATTTCTAATTAACCAAATATAATTATTGAGTTAATTAAAGTCCATTAAATTTATTATTAATGCTGTTTCCATTACAGGTACAACAAGCCACCAAGGCTTGTTGTAAAGGGCGACGAGTGTGATTTCAAAAAATTCATCAGAATTAATCAGAAACTCTTTTGAATTCAGACTCGCCGCCCTCCCCCGGGATGGGTATAGTAATAAGAAATAGCCGCCATTTTTTACATGGATCACCTTTACATTTTCTATTGTGGTATAGTTTTTTGCCTAAGATGAATTTTTTATTTTTAAGGATAAAATGTGCCGGAAGAGAAAATGAAAAAATCCAGCATAATATGCCGGATTAGAAGAATAAAGAACGCGCCTATTGACGAGAGCCTAATCTTATTTCGTCAACGAGAGTACATTTTTTCGAATACTTAAGTGCTTCGGTAATCTTTCTCCTGGAAAAGGTTTGGGATTTAACCCGGGAAGGAATGTGATAATTCCTTTTTGCTGTCTTGCATATAATCTTGCGTTTCCTGTAGACAAAATGAGGTCCTCTCTTCAGAAGAGAAAAGTATTCCGAAAGAGAAAAATATGTCCAAAAAGAAAATGACAATTCGGGAAAATATGCTCGAAGAGAATACGTAGCGTTTTATTATTGGAGAATCATGGACAAAATTGGATGATTTTGATTGTTTTTTTTTGGTGTAATTAAGGCCTGAGAATATTTGAAGTTAGTTGTAAAAAATGTGAAATTGTTGTTTTTAGGCTCTGACTACAGGGGACAGGGGTGGTGAAGCCCTTTTACAAGCTCACCTGCGCCTGGAGGGAACCGGAGCCACCAGTGGTGTGGCAGGTGTGGTAGATGCACCCGGAGGTCGACGGTACCTTCTCCTCGAGGGTCACCACGGCGACCTACACGCCTACGTGAGGGCGCGCAGAAGGTTACGAGAACCGGAGGCAAGGAGACTTTTCCGTCAAGCTGCCAGGGCCGTCGCTAAGTGCCACCAAAATGGAGTTGTTCTCAGGGATCTCAAGCTTAGGAAATTTGTCTTTGCCGATGAAGCACGGTTCGTTCATTGATTCATTCAATACATTTTTTTTTTCACTTTTTCATTATTATTAACATATTTAGCATTTTTTTTTAATTTAAAGAAAAAACTTAAAAATATATAATCAACTTGTATAACAAAAGTGCACAAAAAACCTTAAAACGACAGAAGCATGTTTCCAAAAATCAATTTTTCAAATTTAAAAAATTTCTAACAAAAAAAAGTTAATTTTGAACCAAAGAGTGGAATTTTCAACCAATTAGGTTAATTTTCTACCAGAAAAATCGAATTTGCAATGAATTAGTTACATTTTCAATCGGGGAAATGAATTTTCTGGTATTCAGTCAAGAAAGACAATTTTTTCAACGGAATAGTTGACTCCTCAACCAAAACAGATTAGTTTTTTTTTTTAAACAATAAAGATTACATTTCTAAAAAAAGAAATGAATTTTTAAACCGAAAAGACAAATTTTCAACCAAATTATAATTATAAGGGGAAAATAATTTTTAATACAAAATAAAAATTTGGAATAACTGATTTTTAATTTTTTATTTCACAGGGTTTTATAAAATTAAAAAAAAATTTGAGTAAATTTAAAAGACATTAAGGACTTAAAGACATTTTGGAAGAAATAAAAAAATATTTCATAATTTTTCGGAGCTCTTTTAAAGTTTTAAAGTAATTGCTTTAATTCCTAATTATCTTTAATAATGTTTCGATTTTTTTAATTCTGCTAAATTAAAAAATCGCCTGAAAATCGTCCATATTCTTTTTCGATTATTTTATAAATGTTTTGGAAGATTTTTAAATATTTTCAAATATTCTCTTAAAATGAATGTTTCGAAATAAAAAAAAAATCTTGTCATATTTATCCAGGAATATTAAAAACATTTTATTATAACTTCAAAGCTTTGGAAATTCTCAAAAAGCTTCTTTTTTTCAAAATCCTCAAAGATCTACATTTTCTTTCATTTTTTTTTTAATCTTCCCAAGATTAAAATTATCCTCGGATCTTTTCGAAACTTCTAAAATTTTGAAATATATTTTGGTTTAATTTTATTTTTCCTAATATCACTTCAAATCCTGTAAATTAAACAAACAATTGTCTTAAAATTTTTTAGATTCTTTGTTTGACATATTTTGAAGCCTTCGAAACTCAAAATTAATCTATTAAAATGAAATCTAAATTATTTTAATAATTTTCCATAATGCTATTATCTCTATTATCTCTATTATCAATAATGTTTAGAAACATTTAGAAATGCATTGGTAATATTTATTGATAGATAAACAAACTTAAAACATTCACTATAAAAGACGAAGTTTCACGAAGTTTTGCAATCAAGTTTCGCAATCAATCAGGTTTTCGACAACAATGTATGCGAGATCTCGCGATAACAACTTTTTAATCAAATTACTTATTCATTGGTGTGATTATTTAAAGGGGTCCGAATAAAATAAAGGCGCAAAGTTTATTCACCATAAATTTTTTCTTCTGAAGTTATGTAGTCGCATGATATAAATTTATATAAATAATTTGGACAAATATAAAATGCCACTTAATTTCATTCGGGTCAAACTTATGTATTTTATTATTATCATTTTTTAATTATTGTATAGTCCCAAAACTTCATTTGAAAAGGAGGAACTACAATAAGGAATTATTGTATCTGAGTTTTATTTTGCAAGAAAAGAACAATAGTTTTTTTCAATTTTGTTTCACCTCAAATTTTTATAAAATCTTGTTGAACTTCAGCAATATTTGTTGCAATTCTCAAAGTCAATATAAAAACAATTGAACATTTTTCAATGCTTGAATCTCAAAATGAAACTTAATTTCTTGTTTGTATAATTTTGAATCTAAAGGGAAATAAATTTTGAATTCGCCGCATATGTTATTTCGAAGAGTCATTTATCTTCGAGTAAAACATTTTAAAGCACTTTCTTCCTCTTCGTACGCAGAGGTATTCGCAAAGGCGTGTTCGCATGCCGCATGGCATGACTCGGTTCCTCTGTCCTGGCTCCCAAGTTAAAAATATTCCACTTAAGAGTCCAAATTCCACACTATTTAACCAGATTACACCATTTTTTTATCATAAAATTCTGCTAAGCCAACAAACATTAAGTCTTTCGTGGCCTAACAAATTTAATTATAATGATGACGGTTAAAAAAAAGTTAAGGGAATCACGAAAAGTTAGAAGATTTTTACTTGAATCATCAAATATGTCTCAATTCTCTTAAAGGTTCTAAAAAAAGCCTTTTGCAATGAAGTTCTGCCTCCAAATTTCGAAAATAGAATCCTGTCATTGACATACTTGAAATTCGATTTGAAATTGTGAGTATAAAAGGGTTTCCACACTTTTTACTCACTTGTTTTTACTTTTTGAAATAAAAATATCACTTCAGTGAACACCAAAAATTAAAACAGAGAACCCAAGGCACTCTCAATTTTATTGCACTTTTTAAAATCTCTTTGATTTTTTTAAAAATTCCTCTGGAAATCCGTTACAATCAATGGATGTTTTTTGGATTTTAAATTTTCTTAATTGTACCTGAAGACTTTAGAATTCACCTTGCATTCGTATGAATTTAATCGAATTATCTTGAATTCCAATGAATTCTTTCAAATTCACTCCAATGTGAATTTAAAATCTGAAGTCTTTTAAACTCACCTTGAATTCTCAGACATTTTATCATAATTTTTTACTTCTAAAATAAAAAAATATTGAAATTCTCATGATTTTTTTAACTATTGCTAAAATCTTTTGAATTTACCTAAATTCTTTACTCAATTAAATGGTCTTTAAAATGTCGTTTTTTTATGTATCCTGAAGTCTTTAAACTCGCCTTGAATTCTAAGGCATTTCATCCATTTCTTTTGAATTTTCTATTTTTCGAATATTTTTTAATTCACTTGTTTTTAAATTCGTATAGAGTTCTTCTAAATTTCCTTAAATTGCCTTCAATTCAATCGGGTTCCAGTTAATCCATGGTGTTTTTTTTAATCTATCCTGAATTCATTAAAATTCACATTGAAATCTTAGAAATTTCGTCGAATCATTTAAAATTCTTTTAAAGTCAACAAACCTTAATTTAAGAATTAAGAATTACATTTTAAATCAAGCAATTTCGAATGTATTTTCAAATTATTGCTAGTTACCATTGCTCTGACACATTATTTCACTAACTAATTGTGTTTAACTGAATCATTTAGTTGTTTTTAGTAACTAAGAGTCAAAATTACGAAGATATTAAAAAAATTACATTAGTGAGCATCTTTCTAATAATTCAGAAGAGATTTTGGAAGGTGACTGGCCCCTCGACAATGCATAATTTGAATGGACCTGCGGGCTTATTAAAATAAAGAATTTCGTAACTCAGTGTGGAATAAGATTCTTACCTGGTCTTTTCAAAAGAAAAATTCTTTAGAAGGCCAGCAGCCTCCAGAAATATCTGAGAAAATTCTATAAGAAGTTTCCCAATCTGTAGCTTAGACTTAAAATAAATATTAAGGTATATGATACAATTTAAGATTCAAGAATTTCGAAATATTTTTGAAACTGTTTAAATACATCATTCTTTCTAATAAAAATTCTTCAGATTAGTACGTTTTTAATTTTAAATTACTTAACTATTAAAGTTTTCGTATTAAAGTTATACAATTCTTAACGATTTAAATTAGAAACTAAACAATTTTGAATGTTTATGTTCTAAAACTTTTTTATTGTAAACTCTTTCACTTTAGAACACTTGAATTCAACCACTTCTAATGTCCAGCGTATATTGTAAATTTGAAGTAACTTCAATACAAAATTGTTTAATTTTATACGTTTAAACTTACAATCTATTCCATTTTTATTGTTTAATTTAATTAATTTAAGCTTCAACTATTAAAGCTTAGTCAAACCAAAATTGAATCCAAAGATGAATTCATGTTTTTCGTTTGAAAATTTAATTCTTTTGCTGAAACCTTAACTGTTCAACTGTTTTTTTGTTTGTTTTTTTTTGTAGAAAAGTCACCTTTTTGGTTAAAAAATTTTCCTTTGGTTAAAAATACTACTTTCTTGGTTGAAAATTCATCTTTTTGTTTTGAAAATTCATATTTGTACTTGTTCTCTTTTGGCTGAAGTCTTTTCTGGTCGAAAAGTAACTTTTTTGTGCGAAAAATTAATTTTTTTTGTATTAAAAGTTTTTTTTAAGCATTCAACTTTTTAACGTGAAAACTTAACTCTTTTGTTGGAAATTCGTCTGTTTGGTTTGAACATTTATCTCTTTTGGTATAAAATTGATTTGCTGTTGTAAATTCAACTATTTTGTTGAAAATTCACTTTCTTTCTTAAAAATTCATCTTCTTGAAAATTCATCTTTGCGGGTTTCAAAATTAAATTTTTCCTAAAGCATTCGACTGCCTACGTTAATCTTAGTTCACCAGTTAATTGGTAATGGCACATAAATGCGTAGTAAAAATCCGTGACAAAACTGGTAAAGACGCAATTTATGCGCACTTTAAATAACTGCCATAAAACTCAATGGATTATGATGAAACTTGGTATCTTCTAGTTTTTTTCGTCGTTAATTACGAATCTGAACTTGAAATTACGAAATTTAAAATGGCGGATTCAATATAGCAAACTAAAATGTAAAAATTCGCGTGATTTGTATTAAAGTCAGTAATAAGGTGTTTTTTTATGTCGCTGATGGCGAATATGGGTTGCAAATGGAGAATTTCAAAATGGCGAATACAATATGGCAGACTAAAGTGCAAAAAGTCACGTGGTTTGAAAAGAGTCAACGAGTTAATTGTTTAAAAGAATTTATTCCCCTATGTTTATGAAAAATCACCATATTTACAATATTTTGGGGGAATTTTGGGCTGTAAAATCTGAAAGTGGTAAAAGTGACGGACATCCTAGGTTTTAATACTTTTTTTAATCGATACCTAATGGAAAAGTATTTTTCTTCCTGAAAAATTAAAATTTGAGAATTCCGAGGAGGTAAACTATGTGATCTGGACCAACTGGAGAACATTTACATAGTCTTTTGCCACCTTTTGAAACGGGTGTGTCGTGAGTCCGGCCGGCCCGATTGTCTGCTTGGCCAATCGTGTCTTACACTCGCATTCCTTTCTGTGAGGCTGAGAGCTAGTTCGTGTGGTGCGAGCGAGAGAGCAGATACATGAGACGAAAAGAAAGAGAGTGATAAAATGAGAGAGAGAGAGAGAGAGAGAGAGAGAGAGAGAGAGAGAGAGAGAGAGAGAGAGAGAGAGAAGGTTTAGTCAGACGAAGGTGAGACAGACAGAGATGGAGGGAGAAGGGGATGTTGCAAGCCAGAAAAGCATATTGGTTCATCGGCTGGGGTTTTGAAACGCTCGTATAATTAGGAAACGTATGGTCGGTTCTACCTCATCTCCTCATGTCTCACCCACCTCGTTTCACCTTTACCGTTTTCGAGGGATTCGAAGGACAAAAATCGAAGGATCCCATATCCTTTCATAAAATCCGCGTCTGAGACCTTCGCTTCGATCTTAAAAAAAAATGAAATAGAGAAGAAACCAAAGGTCAGAGAGAATTAATTAAAATTTCTAACGGAATGGAATATAAATAGATATGTAATATAAAAAAATTATGTTTAAAATTTTTAATTAATAGAAAACAAACACGTGTGCGATTATTTTTCTTGTTTTAGGCAATTTTTAAATTAAAATGTCATATTAATATCCATGCTAAATTCTTATATTTCATAGAGTATCTATTGTCTAAAGAATGTAAAAAAGCAAGAGTGAGGAAATAGTATTATTGAATCAAAGAAACTTTTTTCTTGGTTACACATTGAAACTTGGTTGAATCAAACACATTTTTATTGTTTCATTAAAATAGATTATTGATTCAAACACAATTTTTGGCTGAATCTATCAAATATTTCATTTGCCAAAAGATTTGGTTAAAAAAAAGTAAAAATTCGGTTGACTTGATTTAATAAAAATTTCAAGTGGTGAAAAGCCAATCAGGTTTCCAATAACAATGATTACGAGATTTTTCAGATATATCGTTATATCACTTCCTTCAGCTCGGATTCTTTGAAATTTGTTTGAGGTGAAACTTCGGGCATCAGTTACAAAGAAAAATATTGGCCAACCATTTTTTTTAAACTTTCCCCCACTTAAATGCAAATTAATAATAATTGTTAAACTGAATTTCCGTAGAAGTATTTATATTTTTGCATTTTTATCAGCGAGACTTGATGGAACGATTGAAAATACTTTGCCTAGTGCGAAATATTGCGAAAAAGCATCAACAATGTTGTGGCGGGGATAGGTCAGAGTCCCCAGTTACATAAATGATACAGAATTACAATTTATTAACTGATGAACCCTGGGAGAGCGATTTTAATTTTGCACAATATCAAATTTAATGTTCAGAAGTGTCATTATCTCGGAATGTGAAGACTGATAAAAAATTGCAATATGTATTATGAAAGTTTCACTTGATTAAAAAGGTAACGTACGACTCCTAGTGATATTATTAATAATTAAAGAAGTAAAAGTAAATTATCTATTACTTTTTTCTAATCAGCAGCAGATACAGTAGTATCTTTTCACAATGATAGGGTTTGAGACTTTTTATTAATGTTGTGCATCTTCTATGACTTTATCTTCCGGGTGATTATTTCTTATGATACTTTCTTGTGAAATAATCACATGTGTCTTTAAAATAAATGATAAATTAATTAATTTTTATTTTTATATAAATGCTTTATGTTCATATTTGGATATTATAATTATCGTAACGGCTGTTGAAGTAATCATGGCTATTGTTGTTATGTCTAGAATCAAAGAAGGATTTTGTAAGCTTTTCATAAATTAGATTAGATATTTCTCACTAATTACGTGTGGGAGATATTAACATTTCATTATGTGATTATGGAAACAATGACAGTATCTTATCAAGTTAAAAAAAATTCAATTCTGAATATCAGACTTTTATAAATTTAAAATTGAGTAGATTTTGAAATTGCATAGAATTAAAAATTAAATAATGTCTAATGAAAAAAGTAATTTAAATTTAAAGAATAAATAATATACTTGTCAGTAATTATAGTTGAAAACTACAAAAATACATTTTAAAATAGAAACTTGGGACATTGCGAACGTAAATAGATTAATCATTTTTTTAATATTTGGAAATAATAAAAATTTGAGAAGATTTTAGATCTCATAAAAGTTTCGAAATATTACAAAGATTTAAAAATATTCCGAGAGTTTAAAAGATTTCAAAAGATTGCAAGAAATTACGAAAGGTTTCAAAAGTGGTTAGCTCTCGATAATATTTTACACTTGAATATTCTTAAGATGAAAAGATTTTACTTCAAATCGTTCAAAAGTGAATAATTTCAAATTTAAATAAACAAATTGTGAATTAAAATATTTAAAAAATCACGCTTTGTAAAATTTTTTCAACATTTATTCGCTTAAATTTGAACTGAATAAATATTTTTTATTGGTTGAATAGTCCACAAATATATTTTTGATATAAAATTCCTTTTTTTGCTTAGAAATTTAATTATTTGATACAAGTGTCAGTTTTTCTGGTTAAAAATTAAACTATTTTGTTCAAAATTTAATATTTGGTCAAAAATTCGGCTTTTTGGTTAGGAAATTTGCCACTTTATATTGTAAATAATGTGTTTTGTTAGTTATCATGCGTACCGTTAACAAAAACGAGGAAATGGGTGAAATTGAAATTCACCTTTATTTTCCGTATTTTTAAGGATTTTTAAATAGAACTAAGCTTAACAAAACGAAAATTTTACCTACACAGAAAAAAATGCACGTTCAATGGTAGATGTTAAAAGTATAAGGTATAATACCGCCAAATATAATAGATATTGACACGTACCATTTACCATATATTTGAGATATTAGGCTCAAATATGTTTTATGTTAAACTGAAACATCCAAGATGTTAAACTCTTACAGGAAAAGACGTAAGACCTCTGTCGCCCGCTTAATGAAGCTTACAATCAATGTCGTTCGATGTAATTCCGTGTCATGTAAACTTGTTGAAAAATCATACTGACTGTTTTGTCAACAAAAATTGATAATCATGCTGTAAATTGTTTTCTTGGTAAATCACCCTATTTCTCCTGATTTGAGATTCAGAGGACTTTGGTCTGTGAAGTCTATAATATTTTCGAGGTCAGTAAACTTCCTAGAGTCTGGTGAATTTTGCAAAGCCTCTGATTGCCTCCTAATCTTCAAGTCGGCTAGCACGTTTGTTAGATGCTACTTGGAAGATTACATAGAGTTGTCCACCGAACCGGGTATAACAAAGCTTAAGTAGGTGTCTGGTAATTTCCTAAGGTCATATCTAACTCTAAAGTCTAACTTCCTGATGACGACAAGAATGACGAAAGCATGGACAACGCCGATTGAGGTCGCCGTCATTGGTCCAATCAGAGTTGATAAATTAATGTATGTCTATTAAAAGGAGCAAGAAGTTTTCGGTCATTGATGTCTTTCGCAATCAACCTAGGCGCGTATCAACTCTCGAAGATATCCGTGTTAGAATTTGTCCTCATCTCCGGACGGGGTTCTTGAACCCAAGGCCTGCGTCGATGCCCTGGGTGAAAGTTTTGCGAAGAAAGCAACCTCAGTGTAGTTCAGACTCTCTCTTTCTCTATCCCTCTTTGGAGTTTACACACTTTCTTGCAATCGATTTTGCAACCTCTTCCCAGCTTGGGAGGTTTCTGAAAGATCTGATAAGATTTGTCTGATTCGATTTCTAGAAACGTTTTCCAAACTCCTGATTTTTTTGTATTTTCAGGATCCGGTGGGTCGAGTTCAACGACCTTTCTTTCTTTTCAATCATTTTTGATATGTATCAAGTTTAGAAATTTAACGTTCAGTTCCAAATTTGGATTGGACAGAAACAAATTTGAAATGCATCGAATCAGTCTTGCTTTAGGACTTGCTTCAATGCTTACATCTAACTTTAAGGGCTATAATTAAAATGTAATCTGACTAATCTTCTTTTAAATTTAAAAGAATGAAAAAGAATATGATGAAATTTATAAAAATTTTGTTTTGAATTTTAACGAATTTAGAAGTTGGGAAAAGTTTGTGTAATCCGAAAAATTCTAATTATTTCAGTAAAATTTCATTGCTATTAGAGGAATTTAAGAAGAATAAGAAGAATATAATGAAATTCATAAAAACCCAAGCTGAATTAAAAAAAACCCAAGTGAATTGAATTCAGTAAGTTTCAAATGAGCCTATAACCATTTAAGGAAATTCAAGCGAATTTATTAAAAACATAAAATTTAAGGTGATTTGAAAAGATCAAAAGATGAATTAAACAAAAAATTTAGAAGAACTCAGGTAGATTAAAGAAATTCAAGAGAATTTCGAAGAATGTAAACGAATTCAGTGTGAATTCAAGCGAATTGCATAAAAATTTTTGAGAATCTCGTAAAATCTTTGAAACTCTACGAAGTCCTTCACATCTTGTGAATAAATTCTTTGAAATCTATCAAGATTTTATAAAATTCCGTGAGAATATTTCAAATCCTTTGCTGGATTTAAGTTCATTTCTGAATTTAAGTGCCTTTCTCAATTTAAAGTGCCAGATTTTTAAGTATTCCTTTTACTGCCTTCAAATTAGGAGAAATGAGATTGGCGAAATTTATAATTAGGTAATTGCCAGAAGTATATAACTTTGAATTTCGATACTTATTTCATAATTATAAATGTTTGCAGGTGCATGCAAACAATTGCATAATTTTTGATTGCAGACTTTAAAATTTCGAATTAAAACATTTGGAAATTTAACAGTTTCGCATTTTTAAATGCTTCAAATAAAATAATTTTTAATCAAGCCTTTGAAATTAAAAAAATTGCACTTGAAACGTTTCATTTTGAATAACTTTAACTGAACTAAATAATTGTAATTATAGCTAGCCTTTCGTATTTAATCACTTCAAATTGAAAATAAAAAATAAAAAAATTAAAAGGAAATCCAAAAAACGAATGGTAAAGAGAAGTATGAAAAATTGAAGAACTTCAAAATTAAACATTTAAACTTTAACAAAATCGAAAATCTCAATTACAAATTCTTGAATTTTCGATTTTGTAATTATTTAAGGACGAAATTATTAAAGTGTAAATATCAAGTGGAAAGGCGTCTTTGAAAATAATTGAATGTTGAACGTATCCAAATTTTGTGAAATTTTATACTTTTCAAGCTACTTTCCAAGTAAATAAAACATTTGAAATCAAAGTAAATTTTCAACTTAAGTCTAAACATTTCGAAAATTATAAAGAAGCAGCAACGGCCATAAATAATAATATTGATCAAATAATCTTTCTTTAACAACCGAGGCTTCTAAAATCAATTCAGTAAACCTAATTATCATCTTCTACTCGACTTTGAATGTTGTCATTTTGCCACGGAGTTTAAAAAAATCCGGATTAATTTCGAAACCGGAAATGTGGTAAACACGTAGTGGATTTAAATATTTAGTAGTGAGCATTTGAAATAATCTTTATAGCTTAGAACGTTTATCGTTTCTAATCATGACATCATCTGAGGATTGTGGATCTTATTGAAGTCGCTCTTTTATTTTTCTAATTCGACAAGCGTTAGAATTGCGATATATTCGTATAGATATAGATGATTAATCTGATACTTGAAACAGGAAATATGACCCTGAAAACTAAAATAGCTTATGCAATAATTCCAAAAGTTTCAGAAACTCTCTTTACCACTTTAAAGTTTTATAACAAGATTACATCTTTACGCTCTCATTTATAAACAAGATTATATTTGTAAATACTAAGATTTTTAATTAATTTTGTTTTCAAAATTCAATTACCTTTTGTAAATAAGTTTTGTTGTACTGGGAGTGAAATAAAAAAGGGAAGGTGTTAATGTTTTTCCGAAATTTTGATCAATAAAGTCGGTTTATATTAAAATATATTATTTTTAAATAACATTATCGAAGAGAACTCGTATTACCTAAGAGTGGCGCATTGCGTATTTGCGCGGTCTCTATTTCCGCGTTTGCAGGTTGAATGCAATGCGATTGTGAATATCAGGGCCGCAATGAGAGGGAAGAAAAAGGGCTTATTAAATTAATCAATAATTCAAAATTTCAGTTCTAAAATGCTTCATCTGTCACCCGGATTTACTTTAATTAATATTTTTTCGATTAAAAAATCGAAGAGCAGTTCTTTAATGTTAAATTAGGACTTTCTTTTACTGAGTTTATTCAATTGTTCTAGTAGTATTACAATTACTAAATGAGGTTTGAGTATTAGTGTAAAATTTGCACAATTCAGTATTCTTTCTTTGGTGTCCAAACACTGAAAACGGAGTTCATAAAATTGATTTGTGTTTAACAGGTTTCATGTTCTTCACTCTGTTTCCCTCATTTCCCCTTTTGTGAAAAGAACTTTTTTCTGTCCTGTTTTCAAGGAACTGGAACCCAATAAACATAATTTAATTATTTTGTTTAAAATATCACTGTCTTATTGAAAAACCAGCTCTTTATCAAAAATTAAACCGTTTTGTTGAAAAGTCGTCTTTTTCGATTTAAAATTCAACTGTTTTAGTAAAAATTTAATTTTTTGATTAAAATTGGAACTGTTTTCTTGAAAATTAATCTGCATTGGTTGAGGTTTCCACTATTTTATTAAAAATTCATCTTTTTTGGTAGAAGTCTTCTTTCTTGGTTGAAAATAAACTTTTTTGTTGAAAATCCAACTTGAATGGCTGCAAATTCAACTAAAAGATTTCTCTTTTTGGCTTGAAAATTCAACTTTTTGGTTCTTCGTTTAAGTTTACCCTTTTTTGTTTGAAAGTTCGACCATTTGGTTAAAAATTCAGCTTTTTAGGTTAAAAATTTAATCATTTGTTTGTACATGTAATTAGTTTGTTCAATATTGAACTATTTTGTTAAAAATTTATCTTTTTGTTTAAAAGTGTAATTTTTTGGTTGAAAATTAATTTCTTTTGCATGATGATTAAACTATTTTGTTGAGAATTCGTCATTTTGTTAAAATTTCAGTGTATTCTTGGCTTGAAAATTCATCTTTTTGGTTGAAAATTTAATTATTTGGTTAAAAATTCGTCTTTTAGATTGAAAGTTCGACTATTTTGTTAAAAATTCATTTTTTTAAGTTTGACCTCTTTTATTGAAAATGTTACTAAATTCTTAATTTTTTTTTGTCCGGAAATATATTTATTCCATTTTTTTTCGAAAATGTACGCTGTATAAGTTGAAAATTCAAGTATTTGGATACAAATTTTATTCATGTATCTTCACATTGTATTTCACATTGTATTTCACATTGTATTGAATATGATACCCAACATTGATTTTATTTAAAGGAATATATTACCCTATTTTCTATTATTTTTATGAAAAATAACCCTGTTTCCCCTATTTTGAGGGTATTTTGGACTGTGAAATCTGATTTGAGGAAATTGACATCCTAATATTCTTTCTTAAAATTGAATTGTTCTATTTTTCAATAAAATTTCTCAACATGAAATAAAAATGTGAAAATTCATCTAAAACACGAATATATTTAAACAATAATTGTTGAATAACACTGAAAGGAATGTGTTGGGCCCTGTGAAGCACTTCTGATGTCTTTCGACAGAGGTTTCGTTGCCTTTTCGTTGCGAGCAGCAAGATTTACCAATGCAACGGTTTATGACGATGTCCCAATCGCGATGATCTTGCTAAATTAAATACCTTACGGTCTCGCTTCTTCTCCAATAGACATGTACTACACACTTGTGACACGTGGACTATCAACTTTTAAAGCAATTATCTAAGCAAATTAGAGTCAAACTGACCCATTTTTATAATAATATTCTGTTTTTATGAAAGTGATAAAATTAATTAAATTTAAAAGGCATTAGTCTACCATAAATTTCAAAATTGTCTTGAAAATTATTAGGAAATACGGTACCACGGTGTCTATCTTCAGTAGGGTAGACCGGGACAAAACAGACCATTTAACGCTCATTGCTCTGACAATTTCATAAGACGTAGAATTAATTAATTTTTTAAATTTTGAGTCCCACATTATTGAATATCATATTTCTATATTGATTAATTATTATAATAAATAAATGATTTAATAATTTCATTATTTATATCCATCTGCATTTCGTCGGTCTTGCTCCACAAGTTGGGGCAAGACCGACGATTTCTTTTATATTCTAATATAAATATCTTAGGATATAAAAATGTAACGGTTAGATTTTTTGATGGAATAAGGTTTTATCTATTAGATCACATTTTCATGCTATAAGTATTTCAATTAATTTTGAAAAACAGCATATTTTTCAATCTTGTATAGTTGTCAAAACAGTTTTCTGTATATTTTTTTTTTAGAGCGGAAATTTTCAAGATTTAAGTTTATAGAACAATTTCTCTAATAAAATATATTTTTCTTTGCAAAGAAAAATTAAAATTTTTAAGGCATATAGGTATATCAATCTTATTTGTAAAGCCGTGTTTGCCCCGGCAATCGGTCTTGACTCGGTCTGCACTAATGGAAAAAAGTTGGATAATAAATAGTCAAAGAAGATACTTCCTCGGGTAAAAATATGTTTAAAAGACTACCTTATAGACATTTTTAAAGAATATTTTATATATCAAAAGCGTTGAGCTTCTAGAGAATATTCATTGCTCGGTGCAGACGACCTCGTATCGATCAGCAATACACGGCGCGTAAAAAGTAGGTCCCTTATACTGATAAAAAAGGAGATCAAGGCTACGATTAGAGCAAAGGATAATGTGAGACTTTAGAACTTCTGTTTTCGTAATTTTTATAAAAAGTAAATTCAAGGTGGTTAAGAAATTTCGGAATTGAAAGTTTTATAAAAATAAAATTTGAATAAGAAATTTTTATTTGAAACAATTAAGATTCAAATTTTAAACAAAATGTAATTAAGATTTAATTGAAATATTTCAAAATTAGTTCATTATTAGTAAATTTTCGAATTTTCTAATTCCCGAAAATAATGAATTGACGAATTTTCAAATTCCTAAAATTTAAAAATAATCATTTAATTAAATTTTTTTAATTTAAGATTTTAATCAGCAGTTTTAAAAATGTTTTAATTTAACTACTTTAAAACTGCCTAAAACGTAATTTGTCTGTGGCGTTTTAAAAGATTAGATAAGCATTGGTACTAAAAGTAAACAAAATTTAGTACTCTCGAAAAGTTTCCGATTATTTCCCAGTTTCTTGAAACCGAAAAATAACTAGTAATTGTTTAAATTTTGTAATATAAACTATTAAAATCAAACTGAAATTAACCTCATTAAATCTGATCATAGGAATCGCAGACCTTCCCTTATTTCCCTGCGTTTTCCCTTTTTAATCATTCCTTTTCATTTTTTGAGACTGGGAAAAACCCGTAAATGAGAGTGCATTTATTTTTTTACCGGACTTTTTACACATTTTTAGAAGAAAAATCTGGCCAAGTTCGATTTCAGTGGTTTAAAAAAATAATTGATTGAATGGTTATTTTTTACAATTATGCTATCATTTAGTTTACAATGCGTAATTCGACAATCTTTTCATAAAAAATTTTCCATTTTTTTGTCTAAAAGGGAAATTGGATCTGTACTTTTGTGTATTAAAAAGTAAATAATAGTTGATTTTACAAGATTCTAAATCCGTTAAAACTTTTAGAATTTCTAGATTTTCATGATAAAAATTAAACTTTTCAATTCGAAGGATCTAAACGTCTGATTTAAACTTTATAAACTATTTTCAACTTAAAAATAACTTCATAATAAGATATTCATAATTAAAGGCTTTTATTAAATTTAGAATATTGTTTCAGTAACATATTTAATTTTTAAACTATTAAATTTTAAATTTTACAATTAAGAAAAAGAATAATTATTGAACACTTATAAAATATAAATAAAAAATAAAGTATTTTTTTCATTTTAATTGAAAATTCTTCTTTCAGGTTAAAAATAAATTTACTTGGTTGAAAAATAAACTCTTTTGTTGAACATTTTTTTATGGAAGATTGATCATTTTAATTAAAAATTCATTTCTTTGGTTGCTAAATGAGTTTTTTTTACTGAAAAGTTAATTATTTAATGTTTGATTGATAAATGATCCTTTTCAGTTGAAAATTCATTTTTGTTGTTGTTAAATATTGATTTTTTAACTTAAAATTTAATTATCCAAGTTGCAATTGACAATTTATCTTTTTTAGTACATTTTTGTTTGTTTAAAGTTCAACTATTTCAGTTGAAGACTCATTGTTTTAGTTGAAAACCAATTGTTTTGTGTCTGAAGTTCAACTATTCTAGTTGAGGATTCATCATTTTAGTAGAAAATTCATTAGCTAAGATGAAAATTAATTTTTTTTCTAGTTCAAAATTCAACTATTTGGTTCAAATTCATATATTTGATTGAAAAAGTGTATTTTTTGGTAGAAAATCAATCTTATTGTTTAAAATACATATTTTTGGTTAAAAATTCAAGTATTTCAGTTAAATATTCATCATTTTAGATAAAAAATTAATATGTTTGGTATAAATTTCCGCTCTTCCCGTTGAAGATTTATAATTTTATTTGAAAATTCATTTACTTTGAAATTTTTTGCTCTGCTGTGTTAAAAGATGTTTAGAATAAACATGAAAATTTAAAATAAATGTTTGCTTTTTGCAAAAAATATGAATATGTTATTTTTAGTTAACCGAAAAGATGGAAAAACTTGACCGTTAAAAACCGTGAAATGTCCGGGAATTTGAACTCGTCGTCGAATCGCCACCCTCATCCAAATTTTATTTCCAACCCCATCTATAAATACTTCCCATATTGTGGATTGATTTCTAAAAAAGGATTTCCTCTTCTCTCATTGCAGAACACGACTTCGGCTCGAAAGTCTGGAGGACGCAGTAATCGTGGAGAACTCGGACGACAAGTTGACGGATCGTCGCGGATGTCCGGCGTACGTGGCGCCGGAAGTGTTGTGTTCGGGGCGAGCTTACTCCGGAAAGGCGGCCGACATCTGGTCTCTAGGAGTCCTTCTTTTTACAATGCTTGTCGGTCGTTACCCCTTTAATGGGGCTGAGCACGCCTCCCTCTTCGCCAAGATCTCCAGAGCCCAATTTTCCGTACCGGAAGGCCTCAGTTCCCGAGCACGCTGTTTGGTGCGTGCCCTCCTCAGGCGGGATCCCACCGAGAGACCTGATTCAGAAGACCTCACTCGACATCCTTGGCTTGTAAGGCCCATCAAATCCTCCTCCGGAAGATCCTCACACGACCAGCTCGTTCCAGAGCCCACCAATCTTTCTCAAGACTGACTACTCAACTTCTCCAAGAGAATTCCGCGCGTCATTTTGCGTTATCATTTCCTAACTTCTAATCAGACTTTCCTGCATTCAAACTATTGTCTTCGTTACTTGCAATTTTTCTTGTGAGCTAAGAAGCTGAAGCGAGACTCATTTTTAGGAATTATCAATTTCATCATGCTTGCTTGACAATGAGTAGAAAGGTCTCTGGTTAGTCTAATCCAAATTGGGAAAGCAATCCTTATTTGGCGAGCAATTCTTAATTGGAGGCAATCCTGACTTTCATGATGAAATATAAAGGTTTTAATTTTGATTGTGTTCAAATTAGAAAGGATTGAAAGGATCCAAAGTTTTAAATTAAATAGAAAATTCTAATTCTACTTGGAAAAGCAATTCTTATTCGGAAAGAAATTCTTATTTGGAATGCATTTCTTATTTGGAATGCAATTTTTATTTGGAAGCAATCCTAAATTTCGTGCAGAACTATACATGGTTTAATTTTTATTATGTTTAAATTAGAACGCATAGATAGAATCCACCGGAATTTTTCTCTCAAATGGATTATTATTAAAATTAAAAGCGATTTTATTTAATTTATTACACGAATTCTGAGTTGGAACAGGTAATTTGTTAAAAAAATCATTATTCTCACTTGTGATAGGGAATTTTTCAAAAAAAAAAAAAATATATCAGGGTGTCTACTCTACCCAGAAAATATGGAATTGTCAGGCATTTTTTTTCAAGTCGGAGAAATTTTTCGCGAGCGTGCCTAATTTTTTTTTTAATTGCAATAGAAAATTCTATAACAATGATTCTTCGCTTGTAAAAGTAGCTCTATATTATTGTTTTCAATTATTTTGGGGAAAGCTCGTTTTTTTCTGTTTGAAATTAATTTTTTTTTTTATTTGAAAATTTAATTATTCTATTTGTGGTGAAAAATGAATCGTTTTTAATTGAAATCTCAAATATATCGTTGAAACTGCATGTGTTTTGTTTGGAAATTTATCATTTCGTTGGCAATATTTTCTCCCTCTTAATGAGAGAAAAATATTTCATAGTTAGAAATTTAACTCATTTTGAAAAGTCTTCTCTTGTGGTTGATTCAAACTGTTTTTGATTGAAATATTAACTAATACATTTTTTGTTCGGAATTCATCTTTTTTGGAATTAAATTTTTGTTACTTGGTTGAAAGTTAAACCCTTATGTTAAAAGCTATTTTTTTAAAAGGAAAACTGAGCTGTTTCGTTAAAAATTCGTCTTTTTCTTTAACAAAAGTTTAATTTTTTGCCGAGAATTTAATTTTACTTCTTGATTAAAAATTCATCTTTCTGGTTTAAAATTCACCTATTAAGGAGAAAAATCAATCATTCTAGTTAAAAATACATTACTTTTTTTGAAAATGTAACTATTTAAAAAAAATTATAACCATTCCATTTTTTGTTGAAAATTGATATTTTCGAGTCAAAAATTCAACTATTTCGTTGAAAATTAATCTTTGAGTTAAAAATTCATAATTATAGTTGAAAATGCATCTTTCTGATTAAAATTCCAAATATTCTAGTTGAGGATTAACGATTTTAGTTAAAATTTTATCAGTTAGATTAAAAAGTATTTTTTTATACTGAAAATATAACTATCTTTTTTTTGTTGAAAATTGATCTTTTACCATTCAAAATCCAAGTGTTTGGTTGAAATTTTATCTTTTAGTTCAAAATTAAATTATTTTGTGGAAAATGAATGTATTTTGTTTAAAAATAATATTTTTTATAGAAAGTTCATCTTCTTTGAAAATTCATACTTTTCGTTTAAAAATTAAGTATTCGAATCAAATATTCATAATTTTATTTGTAAATTTATCTTTTTAGTTGAAAATATAAGTAATCCAGTTTAATCTTCCACAATTTTAGTTAAAAATTAGACTTTCTGGTTTAAGATTCATCTATTCCAGTTGAAGATTCATCATTATAGTTGAAAATAATGAAAATTCATCTCTTTGATTGAAAATTGAACTATTTTGTTGAATTCTTTGTTGTTGAAAATTACTTATTTTTTTAAACGGAAAATTCAACAATTCTATTTACCTTGTTTCAAGATTCATTTTTTTTTTCATTGAACATAAAACCTAAATTGTCACGGAATTTTTTTCCAGGATTTGAGTAGACGCCCTGAATTACAATTCTGAATTAGGCCAGGAAATAAATAATAGTAATATAAAAAAAAGCGCTAAAAAAATTACAATTATCCTGATTTGGATCAGCGAATTTTCGAAAATAAGCTTCTAAATTTTGGTAAAAGGAATTTTACTATATTTCTGAATTCTAATAGAAAACTTTGCGAATAAATATAATTCTGAGTTGGAACAGGGAATCATTTTAAAATTCAGTTTTGTAATTCGTTAAAAAAATTCTCTATTACAAATCAGAAATCTTTGAAATATTTTTAAATATTTAGAAATCTTGCAAAATCATGGAAGCCGGGAAATGGTTTGGAATTTGGAATTTTTAAATTAAAAATAACATGAGGATTGCACCAATAAAATTTCAGAGCAAACTAAATTTGTCATCTCTTTTTCAATTTAAATTCCAACTCAAAATTGATAAGCAAACGAATTGGATGAAGTGAAAATGGTAAATTCTAGGGGTAAATTTGAGATACCAAATTTACTTGTATTACTAATTGTAAATAATGTAAATTGTTATCCAAAGATTTTTGATACTTCGATGAAATTACTTTTCTAGTTTAAAATGCCTAAATTAAATTTATCTCGACTTGCTTCTAGTTCAAGGAATGTCTGATTTTAATGTTGAAACTTAGCTTTAAGTTCTTCGACTGACACCGAGCCGAAAGCGCGAATGTACTAAATCCAGAGAGCGTAGACGAAAATAACTTAAGCATCAGAATTATAAAGTGAGACTTCCTTTCGTAGACTTGGACATCCACCGAATTCAATTAAGCATTCGGACAATAGTCTTTCCAACCCAATCTAAGTTTAACTGCAATTTCACTCAGTTTCGTATTCTTTTAGCCATTTTTTTTAAAGAAAATTTTTAATGCATTTAAAAAATCTAGATAATTTAGAATCTACCTTTAATTTCACGTTCATGTTTTCGGCCGTTTGTGAATGTCAAGAAAAAGGCGATTGGGCGTAGAGCATCGGAAAAAGCTCAGAGGAAATAACTTTAGGTAAGAAATTTATTTAAGTCTTAAAAAACAGAAAAATGCATGAAGATTGTTTCAGGGATCACAGTCTTTCCTCTATTGCCGTGCGTTATTATTTTTTTTAAATTCTCTTTTTTCCTCTGTTCTCAAAAAATTCCCCTTTTCTCTTTAAATGAGCTACATTTGAGATTAAAATATTTAAATTACGCGGGAAATTTCGGACCGGAAAGAAGTATCGAGTGTGAATTGTAAAATTTTTTATTTCATTTGCTTGTAATTTATATCTCAGATTATTTAGTAAATTTCCTGCAAATGAAAATCAAAATTTCACGTTTGAAACTCGGGACTCTTGCGTCTAAAATTTTATTTTTCAATCTTATCAGTAAATCAATATTTATCGATATTCAATTATTAATGTTGATATTTTTTTAAAGAAGAAATATTCCTGATTATGAAAACGATTTTAAACATATTAAAGTTGTTTATTAAACAGATTTTAATTTTTCGTCGTATATTTTTCATTTTCAAATGTTGTTTATCAACGACGAACCATTTTCGGAAAATGCTAATTTTAACCTATTTTTTTCTATGGGTTGAGATTTTCATTTGATATATTCAATTATCTTTAATTTGCAACCATTGAAATTTCGACAGTTGAAAATTTAATCCTTAAACATTGAATTTGCATTTGATGCACATAAAAGAAAATTGTATTTTCAACTGTTGAAAATAGAAAAAAAATGGTAAATATTTAATAAAAAATTCAGTTTTTGAAAATTAGAGAAAATTCCATTTTTAACTGTTGAAAATTGAAAATAATTGATAATTGAATTATCAACAGTAGAAATTTCAACTTTTAAAAATTGAAGAAAAGTAAAAATGAAAAAAAATTGAACAATTTTTTTCAAAAGTTTAATTTTCTTTAACTCGCAGCAACTAAATTTAAACTATTAAAAATTCAATTATCAATTATTAACAGTTTCATTTTTAACAACTGAAAATTTAATTTTCCTCAATTTAAAAAATGTGGCAATTCAGTTTTAAATTGAAAAAACCCTAAAAATTCATTGGTTGAAAATTGAAGAGAATTGACTATTCAACTTTTAAAAATTGGAGAAAATTTCATTTTCAACTGTCGAAAATTGACGAAAATTTGATAATTGAATTATCGACAATTGAAAATTCTAGAGAAATTCAATAAATTCGATAGAAAATGCAACTTTGGAAAATTGAAGAGAATTAAAAATAAAAGAAAATATAACTTTTTTAAATTTAAAATTGAATTTTCGGCTATTAAAATTTCAATTAACAATTTTGAACAATTAAAAATTTAATTTTTCAAGAAGTGAAATCTCAATTGTTGAACTTGAAGAAAATTGAAAAATTGAATATTCAACTGTTGAAAATTTAATATTCAAGTGTTGAAAATTGGAAAAAATTGAACATTTTGTTTTCAACAGAGGAATCTTCCTTAATTTCCAGCTGTCGAATTCTACATGATAATTCATGAAATAAACATTTCAACTAATAAAACAAAAAATTAAAAAAAAACGATTTTCTCATTAAAAAATCATTTAACATTATTTAAAAATACATTTTCCTTTTTTGAGCTCCTTTTGCACTCTGATTCCTGTCGTTTTGTTAATGATCGAAAGTATGTTTTCTGTTTGGACAGAATGAAGTTTATTTTTCCAAAAGTTAATGTGTAATTTATTTTATGTTTGAGATATTTATTTTTATTTATTCGGATCTCCTGAGATATTTCCTCCGAGTCTAGTGAATCTGCGTATTCCTTTTTTTATTCCTCCAAAGCATTTCCAGCGGCGGGTAAAACGAAAAGAAAAAAAAAAAAAATTCGGAAAGCTCTGCATTACAGTCTGAATGCCGATGCAGTCGCGCGCAATCGTTTTTTTTTTTTCAGTTAGTCAGCAAATCGTAAAAGTCATACGATTTTCCTATTCTGCGTAAATATTTTTACTTCGAAAAAATAAATTTCAAATACGACAACACTGTATACCTATGTAAAATAATATATGGTTTATCCTTTGTTACTGCGCAAGTGCCACACCGTCATTCGACCAATGATATCGTCGAATTATTGTACGATATTGTCAAGAAACCTCGACGCCATCGACTACTGGCTGTTTCTTTAGAAAGTGCGATTAGAATTAATTAAACAAATTAATTAAATTACTGGCGCGGTTAAGTCAAATGTCCCAATTTCAACCCAGTGAAAACCTTTGAAAATGATCCATTTGTTAAATAATAATTTCAAGTTGAAATAAATGCTTTATGTTATTTTAATTTTATTTCAAGTTGAAATAAAAATTGCAAAGTGATACATATCTCTACATTTAGTTGCTCATTGAATACTGATTACTTTTAGGTATGAAATTTCTTTATTACCTGAAAGATTTTTGATTTTTCGCTCGTTGAGGCGAAAACTGCGATTTAATTTTGTTGCGCGCCAGTAGTGGATGTAACGAGTTTTAAATTATTGTACATTTGGAAAGATGTTTATATTTCGCTGTTTTAGAACAGCCATCTTCCTATGCGTGATTTTTTTTCGACAAGGAGCATCGCCAAGATGTTATTGTAAATATTATTAGTTAAGTCGTATAATTGTGACGATAGTAATTCATTGTCAGTCTCTGTATGTTAATAAAATAAAAACAATATTTGTGAATGAATATATAAACGATTTTTCATTTTATATTCCTGAAAATCATGTAGGATCCAAAGGACACTGTACAAAATGTATGATTTATTATAAAAATTAATTCGTTCCAAAATTCATCAACTTGGGGACATGACCAGGAAACCGGAAATTGCCCCGGGACATCCTGGAATTTATTTAAAATTAAATATCCCAGAACTTACTTCTGATCGCAGAAAAATTAAAGTTTTCATTATTTTAACAGTTTAGTTCATTTTTTAGATCATCTCACTTTGTTCAAATAATAATTTATTATTGAATGGGGCTGAATCCGTTTGAAATCAGGCGGGGCCCTACGGTGAAAGTCGCACAACCTCCCGAGGACGAAAAATTTTGTTTTTAAAGGAAATTAGACAAATGTATGTTTATCGATTGGCAAACAGAATTTTTCCTAAAGATTTATGCGTATTTGGATTTTGTGCTTTGTTTAAAAAAAAGGATTTTTTTAAACCTCTTATAACTTTAGGCCTAATTGATATATTTATTACTTTCTTTTTGATTCTAATACCTTTACATTTTTTGCCAATTTTTTTTTTAACTTCAAGTTTGATATTGAATATATTTTGTAAGTTTGATGCTTGCTAAATAACTTTCGTAGCCAGGAGAATTATTTTTTTTTTTTAACAAATGAATTTTCTACTTTTTCTTCGAAAGAATGAGCGATACGAAAAAATGTTGAAATAAAAGTTCGCACGACTAAAAAAGTTCAATGAAAAACTAATCTTATTCTTGTGCGATAAGTTTCATAGTTCACAAACAAATTTAAAAACTACATTTTTAGGGGGAAAAATTTTCCCGGTCCCAAAAATGAAAAATGGAAGAAAATAATAAAAAAGATCTTCTTAAAAACCCCACCTATTTTATTTTTCTAAATATTTTTTTAAAAGTTTTTCAAAACATTTTTTTAGACGTGAAAACTTTTACTTTAACATTTTTTGATAATCGAATTGGCGATATTTCAGACATAGCGAAAGAATCATTTCCTCAACTTTTTCAACCAATTGTTCATCACGTTTTATTCGCTTACGATTTTATAAAAGCTGTCTACATATTTGTCAAAATAATGCAGACTTTTAAATAAAATATACATCTTCGGTTAATTCTTCTTTAATGTGATGAGCAATTCTTAGCTCCATCGAATAATCCGAGAAAAATATCAAAATTGAGAAAATGGCGGTAGTTTTTATGAAAATGGATTTTCTAGAGAAGGCCACCTTTTCAACTTTTTAATTTATTTTTAATGGGCTGTCGACAATAAGGACTACATATTATCCAAGTTTGGCTTTCGGCAAATAATTTCTTACTATTCAAAACAAAAAATTTTCAAAAAATTAAAAACGTTAATTTTTTCAAAAACTAAAGAAGAATCGAGTAAATATCAAGGAAAAAGTCTCCTTTGAAAAAAACCTATTTCTCTTTTTTAATATATGGCACCACATAAATTTATATACAGTCGACGCTTCTTACCTTGCCGCTTCCACTCATTCTCGGCCGAGATCATCACCCAACACGACCGTGTGGCAACGTACGTAACGAGCGAAACAATTCGCGTCAAGCACCATGCATCGAGATCAGACTCGAGAGTGGGGAACACCGTTTTCAGGAAAATTACTTCCCTATGGTCCCATCCGCGGCAAGGTAAATAGCGTCAATTGTACTTCTCTAATCAACCATGATTATCTCGATCCAGATCTATTGATCTATAATTTAAAAAATCTTATTGTTGTTTCGTTTTTTATTTATTTTATAATTACATAAATTGACCTGGTGCTATATATTATAAAATTTAAAGAGGCTCTTTTAAAGGAAATTAATTTCTGAAAAACTTTTTCCCTTGATATTTACTTTTTCTTCGAAATGATAAGAAAAAATGAAACAACAATTAAATCTGAAAATTAATTTTGCGAGAGGCGGTATATAATGTATCCGGATCGAAATAATCATGATTGACTAAATAAGTATATATATTGATGCGGTTTTATATATTAAAAAAGTAAATAAGTTTTTTTTTAAAATTAGAAATTCATTTTTAAACAACATTTTCCCTTCATATTTACTACTTTCTTCGGTAATTTTTGAAAAAATTAACAATTTTCATTTTTTCAATTTTTTTTTTCAATAGCAAGAAACTGGTTACCAAAAGCCAAAATTGGATAATATGTAGTCCATGTTATCTTTGGATGAAAAGGACTGTTTTGTTGAAAATTGAACTGTTGAAAATTGGTTTCTTTATTGATTGAAAATTATTATTTATTTAAACATTAGGGCGTATCGATAAAAGTTGCTTGCGCGAAGTTCCGATAGCAAGTTTCATTCTTTTGTTAGTCAAAAAGACTTCCCTAAAGTTCCATTAAAAAAAAATCTATCTCCGCATCGCATATATAGCTGCATATCTCAAAAACCGAAGCACTTCTTCAAGCTGAAACATTTTTTAAAAAATTTAAATGATAAATAAAAATAGTTCAAAGCAAGCCGATGTATACCTGTATAGCGATTAATCCGTTAAAATATTGTTTACCTTCCCCAATTGACTTTGTAGTTTCAAAAAATCGATAATAGAATTGATATCAAAACTTCGCGCAAACAACATTTTTTTCGATACGCCCTATTGCACATTAATTTTTTGACTAAAAATTCAATTTTTAGTTGAAAAATTATCCTTTTTAGTTGAAAATTTATCTTTTTTTGGTAGAAATTAATCTTCTTGGTTCAAAATTAAACTATTCTAGTTAAAGATTCATGAATTTAGTTGAAAATTTATCTATATGATTTAAAATTCTACTATTCAAGTTGATGATTCATTTTAGAAAAAAATTTGTCAGTGTAATTAAAAAATAGATTTTTTTAAAACTGAAAATGTAACTTCCATTTTTTGGTTGAAAATTGCCCGTTTTTAATTCAAACTTCAGCTATTCTGTGGAAAATTCATGTATTTTGTTAAAAAAAAAGAAGTTTTATATAAAATTAATCTTCTTTTTTGAACATTTATCTTTTTCTTTAAAAATTCAAGTATCCCAATCAAATATTCATAATTTTATTTGTAAATTTATCTTTTTGGTTAAAAATTTAACTCATTCCAATTATGTATTCCATAGTTTTAGTTGAAAATTCATCTGTTTAGTTGATCATTAATTTTTGTAACAAAAATTTAATTTGAATTAAATTAAATTTAAAATTATTGAATTATTTATTTTGATTATTATTTAAATTAAATCAAGTATATACATTTAATCTAATTTAAACTTTTGGTTTAAAACTCAACTATTCCAGCTGAAGATTGATCATTTTAGTTGTAAATTCATCACATAGGTTATAAATAGAACTACTTATTTCATGAAAATCCGTTTTTTTTAACTTAATTTTTTCAAATAAATATTTAACTTCGATTTTTGGTTAAAAATTGATATTTTCAGAGCAAAAATTTAGATATTTTTTTAAAAATTCATCTATTTTGCAATTTCTTGCTCCGTCGTGTTAAAGGATGTTTGGAATGAGCGTAATTGATTAAAATATTTTGATTATTTTAACGCGCAAGACTAATCCCTGCAAAATGACTTCGGGTCCGACCTTTTAATTGCCCTCGGTGAAATTTATTATTTAAACAAATATAATGTCAAAATGAGACATTTGATGAGTACAATTTTTTTCTCTGAAGAAAAGCCTTGAGGCGATTAAAACGACTCGGAGGTTTCCCCACATGTACAATACGTCTCGAGGGATGCAATTGTTAATTTAATATTTTAACTACATGATATAAAGGCAATTTTACTTTGGAGAGGATAGTTTTTTTTATTGAAAAATCTGATTTATTTTATTTATTGCAAATCGATATTTTGCGCCTGAAAAATACAATGCGCTAGCTAAACTGTATGTCGGGCTGCAGGCACCCGATCTAGTTCAATGTCACCTATTATTAACCTAAAATCTGGATATATAACAATATCTTCCTTTATGCTGCTATTATAACACATATCATATTACATACATTTCAGAAAACATATTATTATTATTTATTTTTATTATTGTATTATATTATTTTGTACACTGCAGTCCATCTAATCATCTATAGGAGCCGTTTCGGGGGTACCCTTTATCTCCTTCGTACAATCTCGGGACTCACCAAACCATATAAACAATCAGGGCCGTCTGGATCATTTCTATTGGAGTTTCACCTTAAAAAATATATTTTTTTTGTATTTGTGACGTTCTGGGTTTAAAAGGCCATAATGAACGTGAAAATGTTTGTGCTCGAAAATCAAAATGGATAAAAGTGCTGATTTTTAAGTATTTACGTATCAGGGGGGCCATTTTAATCGAAGAAAAAAATTCCCGCTTATTTCCCGTGTCTTTCCCGGTTCGCAAACATTTTTCACGGTCAATCAAATAAAAAAATTCGAACTTCAAGGCTTAGCATTTTCTCATTCAAAATAATAAGAAACAAAGTAAAAACCGAATCACTCAAATTGGAACTCTTGAATTTCAAACTTTTCAAAGTTGTGTTTAAAAAAAATTTAATAAAAAAACTTTGTATTCGAATGTTCAATAATTTAAATGTATAAAATAAAAAGTAGTAATACTTACCAATTAAAAACGTTTAAATTAAATTCAAATAAGCGGATAATTTAGAATTTTTACCTTTGATAAATTTTAGAGTTCAAAGATTCAGATTCAATTCCAAAAATATAAATCCAGGTCACAATTTTTAATAATCCACATTAAAGAATCAATTAATGAAGCTTACAATTTTCAAAATTTTACTATTTTCAGCAACTTTAAGCTGGAAACATTGAAAATTGACAAATTAATTTTTTTTAACTGAACACGCATAAGCCAAACATTGAGTGACTGGAAGCAAACCGAAGCGAATGTCGTGCGACATTATTGCCACTGACTTTAAATGACTAAAGCAGACGACACGATTAACCGCCGAGCTTTTTTCCGTCTGCTTTTTTCATATATCCCAGTGGGCCAAAAAATTAAGGATGTTCTAGAGACGTCTCTGGGACATCCCTAAGAAGTCTTTTATAACATTTCTTTTGGTCATCTGAGGGATGCTCTTAAAACGTCTAATGCCAGTACAAAAGATGTCCCGAGAACGTCCATGTCTTGAAGTCGTCTTTAGGTCATCTTTAGGATCTTGGACGTCTTAGAGACGTTGATTGGCCTGACATAGGACGTCTTAGGAACGTCCCAAGGACATTCTTGGGACTTTCATAGTTTTGTGCCCACTGGGACTCCTGCATAATAAATTACTTTTAGCTATTAAGAAATGCTACTTGCAGATTTTATGTGACTTGAAATTAGGCTAGGCGATTCCAGCCCGGCATATACTCTTAGCTAGCCTGTTGCATTTTACAGGTGAATAAAACTCGATTTTTAATTTAAAAAAAGGAAACAATAAAAAACAATTGCATTTAGATTATGCGGTTAAAATATGACACCAAACAATGCCCCAGTCATTTTAAAAGCCTTAAGATTCCTGAAAAAGTTTGAAGTAATTTTTTATTCCAGAAAAAATAATTTTAAGATAATATTTAAAAAGTTGTCAAAGCAAATTTTTATGTATAAATAACAATTGAACCATTATTAATTTGAAAATACTTCAAATTAAAATAATTTAAATTCTAACGTAAAAAGTGTTCAGTAAAAAAATATATAGTCTTTTAATTTGCAATGTTTCTGACTTAAAATCGGTTAAAATGATATATAATTTTGTAAATTTAAAATTTGTTCATTCATTCTTCAATTTGAAGAGCTGAATATTATGGCGTGGATTTATTCATTTTTTTTAATGCTTAAACTGTAAAAATATTATATAAGTTACAATTTTTTATTTTGCAGTTTAACGGGATTTAATTTAATATTGTTCAATTAATAAGTTTGAAAAACTTCCATTTTATACGTGTAAATAATTCGGCATTTAAATTTTAAAAAATGTTCAAGCTTTGATTTTAAAAGTTCTACACTGAGTTTAAATTTGCAGTTCAGTTTTTATAACTTCAAATGAAAAAAATTTAGTTTCAAGAGCTCGAATCTTCTTACGATTTTTCCACACAGTTCGTGTGAGGTAATTTTTAAATATAAATTATTCAATATTTTTGGTATCAAATTAAAATATATGCTTTAATTGAATGCACTATGCATCATAATTATTGATCGTAAATTAAAGTAAATATTAAAATGGTTAAATCGGCTTTCAGTAATCTGTAATTTTATTAAATATGAGATTTTATCCCAGCAGAAATTAGAAGCAAAGAAAAAAATAATAAGTTAATGTGAGATTTTAAATCTTAATGAAATGTTCTTAAAAGACACTCAGGAAATCTGATCCTTACTGCTGGTTTACATTTTCGATGCTGATTCCTTTTTAAAATGTTTACAAATGTAAATTCGATCACGTTTCAAATCCTACAATTTGAACATCTTTTTGAAAAAAATTAATATTTGAAGATCCTTCTTTTTAAATATTGTTAATATAGTTTAAAATTATGTAGTTTTAAATATTTTTTAGTGCATTTTTGAAAATTTAAAATTAAAAACTCTTCAATTTTAAAAATGTATATCTAAATAAAAATTCTTAAATTTTAAAGATTTTCAAGAAAATTTGAGTAAGTAGCTCTTAGGACTGTTTTAAACAAAAATAAAATGATCTAAGTTATAGCATTTTAAAAATCTAAAAAACCAAACGAAAATGAACATTTTAATCATAACAACTTTTGAATTTTTTTCGAAAAATTGAAAATTCAAATTTTGATCTAACCTGATCTAACAAAAAAAAATCAAAAATTAAATTTTGCGGTTAAACTATACAAGATACGAAAAAAGATGAGTTGAAAAAGATTATGCACGCAAAAATATGTTAAAATTTATTTTCAATTACTTTTGATAGAAGCGTAGATTTGTTTTATTCGTTAAAAACAGCATCAAAAAAAAAAAAAAAAAAAGAAAGTTAAAATTATGGAGAAACGACCCAAGGTACGAAAAAATAAGGAAACAGCATTTATTCACTTAACATGTAGCTATATGAGTTGGTTTTAAATAGTTTTTTTATAGGATGCGTAGTTTTTGTTTCAATTGTGAAACATAACAATAAGCAATCACTTTTTAATAGGAAGTTAATTAACAAAAAAATATCTATAAGTTTGTCATTAGCTCTGGTAATAAAAATATATAAAAAATAAAAAAATTAACTTTTTGAAAAAAGGACACAAGCTTCAGTAACACTTTGTTAAAAAAATTTTCCGCGTAGATTATGTCTACAAATTTGCTTAGAACCACTTTAATTTTTCCTAATTTAATTTTTCCTTTATTTTGCAACATCGGAATAAACAATCCCAGTCTAAGGTATAGAAATAAATGTAATATACGTTTGATATGATAGTGTTAAACATAATATAGGGAACTTCAAATTTTGGACAAAATCGAGTGCGAAGCATGAGATATGTGATAAGACTGTGTTCGTTAAAGCCGAAGGAACTTTAGCAAAAGAGTTTACAATCACCAAATTACAGTTATCGCTATTTTGACCTTTAATTTTAAAAATTCTATGCAAATATGTGTGGGAACCGATAGTGGGGGGACCAAGTTGAAAGTTCGCAACTACTTGTTTGAAAATTGAACTACTTTGTTAATTAATAAAAAACTGTAAGATTGGACCAAACTTTCCTTCCCCAAATCGTCTTTTGGTATTTTTGGATGACCTGCAAATTAATTCACGAAAAAAATTCAGTCGGAAAAATTAAGTTAGATATGGGGGGAAGGGGGGGGGGGTTCAAAATTTACAGACCCTAACAAAGAGGTTTCGTGGCTTAAAATTACACTCTCCATTTGCAATTACAATAAAAAACAAGAACATTTTCCGCAAGAAGCTCTCTGTCCAAACCGGTATAATATTGCCTTTAGATTATGTGGTAAAAACTTGATATACAAATTCTCAAACTTTAAATTCAGTGCCTTAAATCTTGGGGGGAGGGTGATCGCTCCAATCACCTCCCACTGGATCCGCCCTTGATCTCTCTTACAGGTGGAATATTCTAAATCACCATGAAATATATATTAAATTACGACATCTAAAATAGATAGGAATTCATAATCTTAAATTTTCAAACAATTTTTACTTTATTTTTTCTTTTTATTTTACTTGCATTGTTAAACAAAATATTGTGTAACTAACAGTATTAGAATGATACTGAGCACCTTTTTCCTAATACCTCTTGGGGACATTAGACTTTTTTGGAACGTTATTTGGCTCTTGAACATTTGTGCTCACTGGGTGTTGATGTGATGACGAATCTGCATAACCCATGGCAGGATCTGATTGTAATAATTCGCTTCTCGGTGTTAGCAAATTCATATTGAAAGGTTTATCCACAGGATATATCTCCTCCCTTTCTTTTTTGGACATGAGTTCTTCTTCGTCGGTTAGCACATGTACTTTAATTCTTCTGTGAAGTTCATCAAATAAACCACGAAGCACATTTGTATCATCTTCTTTATAGAATGTTATTTTTCCGACAATCCAATCATCTTGTACTATTGTAGCAAATGGTCGAGCGGAAATTATATGTCTGTATTTTCCATTTACAGCTCTCAACTTATGAGTATTGTTTTTAGGAAAAGTGTGGTAGATCAATTTTATTACAGGCTTGTGATGACGAATGCGTGAACCAGAAAGCTTGAGAGGAGCGGTGCCGACTGGAGAACTTGATTCTGTAAAAATGGGTCAGGATGAATTTTAATACTGTCTAGGGTAGTTTAAGATTTCTTTGTTCGTTTTTTTATGCATACCGCCTCGAAATTTGTTGGAATCCACACAAAAAATCGAATTCATTTTTGTGTATCATTTAAGGTGGCTTGGGCGCTTTTTAAAAAAATCACAGGCAGTTCTGAAAATTTGATATTATCGAAAGAAAATATACTAGATCACTTTGCAAAAAAGAAATACTAAGGTTGGCGATGAAATTATCGAAAAAAACGCTATTAAAAAGTTGTGATTTTAACATGTAGTCTTATGGGAGGGCTCAACAGAATGAGGTAATGCTCTTGAACAAAATCACGAACATTGTTATCCGAGTGCCTTAAAATAAAAGGAATCGATTAGTACCATAATAAAGGGGGGTTGACGATGTCATTGGTGAAAAATTTCAATGAAAAACTGCAAA
>NC_046662.1:19269073-19303480 GCF_010883055.1 Belonocnema kinseyi | reverse complement strand
CCCCCCCCCCCACATTGTACGGCACCAAACGCCCAAGCCACCTTAACACGAATTTCCCATAAGGAAAAAGAAGTTTTTGACCATTTTATTCATAATCGTTAATGTTAGCAGAATTGTGTTGCAATACAATATATTTCTACATAATTAGCAATAGAATACAAATAAAATATTACTTTTAAAGGAATCTTTATTATCATCAGAGAAAGTTACCATAGATCAGTGCAAATGTCATTCCACAATCGGTGAAAATGAAAATGAAAACTTTCGATCACGTTAAGGGTATGCACCAGACTGTCACGTAACTAATTCCTTTAAGCGAACTTATAAAATATTAACTCTAATTAATTTTAAGTACTAGATAGAAGTAGAAGAAAACAATATGAACGTTTGCCTGGCATGGAAAATTAATTGAAATATTAGCGTTAGATATTATTTTTTTACTTAAAAAAAAAAATGAATTTTGTTTCTCATACATGAAATACTACTTTCTTTTTCTAATCAGACATTCACACAAATTGTTCAAACAGTTTACTATTGTTTTTAGAATTTTTCTCTTAGAATATGTTATATTATTCTCTTAGAATAAGGCTAGAAAATTGCAGTTTTCTAAACAAATTTCCACTTTTTATACAATTTCCAATCAGGGAGGGGTAAATAATGAATTAAAGTTACCAAATATAATTGTTTAAACAATTTATATTTTAATAATATTCAATTTGAATAATGTTAAAAAGTTGCCGTTTTTTATGAAATGTGCAACTATTTGTATACTTATCACTTAGAATGAGTTAATAATTAGTTCAATTCAGAAAAAATTATGTTCTATCTTCTATCAGATAAGTGCTGAAAAGTTGCGGTTTTTCCGGAACTGTCCAACTTTTTGTCCACTTACCACTTAGTGAGGTTATAATTAAAGCAAGCCATCAAAACAGCCTTATTTAAACAATTGCTTATTGCTTATTACTAAAAGGCTAAGAAAAATTAAACATTTCAGAAAAAACCGCACAATGTAAATAGAAATTTTGAGTTCCATCTCGCTTGAGCTGTTATTGAACCTGAGGTCCATAAGTAAGTGACTTCTTTTACAAACGCTAGGAGAAGAATCGTTAGTAGAAGAAGTTAGTAGAAGAAATTAATAGAAGAATTTGGCACTGTGCGGAGATTTCAATTTTAGAAGTACCTACAAAATACCTTAAAAATATCTAAAAATGCCTGCCGAACTTTTTGTAGTTTCCTAAAGAGCAACACTTTTCCTTTTGGTTTTTTCTTTTTCTGTATCTCAATATGTTTTCTTAAATAAAATCAATATTTTTTATTTTAAGAAAATGCTTACCATTTTGTTAATTTTTAACTTCTTTAAAAAATTTTCTGCCGATTTAGAAATACATATATTATTATCTTTGGACAAACTGCCCTTAAGTACACAAAACTCATACGCACCAAATATTTCGTTAAAATTAATAATGATACCATTAAGCCATTTCTCTTTCGGGCTAGACGTATAAGTATAAGGTATAAGTACAGCTTTTTTAGATTTATCTGGATTAATTCTCGTGTTACTTATGTGAGTAACACGAAATAATAATAACAATAATAATAAAATTTGTATTTACCACTAGAATAAAGAATCAACGCTAATGTGAAGAACAGAATACAAATGTTCCTCATTTTGCTTCAATGTAGGAAATTTATTCAAGGAGAATTATGACTGATGAATATTCTTGGGCTTCATGAGAGTATATATATATATATATATATATACAGTGATTGTATCATGGATTGAACGCACGATACAACGTTGTTCTTCGAGGTTTTTCATGTCATAAATCTGTTCATACCTCCGTTGAATGCGTAGAAAAGTGCTTGTATAATATTTGTACGATTTAGAGAAATCATTGTTATCTCATATGAAGGTCATGTATATATCAGCAATACTCTTTTAATAATAATTCTAAAACAAGACGAACCAAGTTAAGGGATCGGCTATAAAGAACGTTACAACTTTAGAGAAGGGGTGTTCTCACAAAACCTATAGTTGGAAACGGATAGGGAATTTAGAGATTTTTTCCTAAAAGTAAATATGTTAACATTTTTCGTACCTTTCCAGATAATGAATTTTTTTGTTATAAAATTAGTCTTTTTGTTTAAAGATTCATGTCTTTTAGTTGAAAATTCAACTTTTTGGTTGAGAATTCTTGAATTTATTAATTTTATTACGAATTTACCTTTTTTGGTAGTAAATTAAACGTTTTGTATAAAAATTAATTTTTATAGCTGAGACTTAACCTTTTTGGTTGAGAACTCTTGAGTTAAAAAAAATCGTCCTTGTTGTTAATAAACTAATTTTCTTGTTTAAAAATTGTCCTTTATTAGTTTAAAATTTAACTTTTTGGTTCAGAATTCTTGGATTTTTGTAAAAATTAGTTATTTGGTTACAAATTTCATAGATGGGGTTTAAATTGAAACTGCTTTCTTAGAAATTAGAGTTTTTTTGTAATTCTTAAAAATTCAACTTTTTGGTTGAGACTTCCTGAATTTTATTGAAAATTCGCCTTTATTGGTGGTAAATCAATCTTTTTGTTTAAAAACTAATCTTTTTTAGTTGAAAAATCAACTTTTTGGTTAAAAGTTTCTCAATTTTGTTCAAAATTCGTTTTTTTTGTTAGAAAATTAATCTTTTAGTTTAAAAATTCATCTTTTTGGTTAAAAATTGAACAACTGAGTTTTAAATTTAAACTGTTGCCTTGAGTACTAAACAAAAAATTTCTTTATTTCTTAAAAATTGAACTTTTTAATTAAGAATTCCTAAATTCGATTGAAAATTCGTCTTCTTTAGTAGTAAATTAATGTTTTTGTTTAGAATTCACATTTTTAGTTAAAAATTCAACTTAATGGTCGAAAAATCTTGAATTTTGTTAAAAATTGTTTTTTTTTCGGTCGGAAATTAATAATTTTGTTTAAATTCATTTTTTGGTTATAAATTTGACACCTTAGTTTTAAAGTTGAACTACTTTCTTAAAAATGCACTTTTTGACGATTCAAAATTTTAGTTAACAATTCATCTCTTTGATTGGAAATTGAATTGTTTTGATAAAAATACCTTTTTTTTCTTGAGAAATTACTTTGGTAATTGAAAATGTACATATTTCATTTTTTGTCAAAAATGTTTCTTTTCAAAGTAAAAATTCAACTTTCAGTTAAAATTAAACTATTTTGTCAAACATTCGTTTTCTCTGTTGAAAATTATTTTAGTTTAGTTAAAAATTTAACTTTCAGCTTAAGTTTTCTTGTATTTTCTTGGGAATTCGTCTTTTTTGGTATAAAATTAACTTTTTTATCAAAATTTCCAGATTAACTGTAAAGAATATTCTCTAACATTTTTTTCGTTACTATCTAAATAAAAGTGAAATGTGACATGGTTTTCTCTACGTGTATTTTCCGATACTTAGTTTTGTATCATGCCTAATTAATTTACATTTACAGAAGATTTTTAATAATGTCGAAAAATACTCCTTAATTTCGTTCGGATTCCTGTACAAGTTCACACATACGCGCGCGCGTATATATATATATATAGTAGTACTCAATTCATTTGGAGTGGTACCATGGGCAAAGAACGAGCTCAGATCCCTTGATATCGGGACACGAAAGATTATGCACATGAACTAAAGCATGCATCTAAAGTCTTCTGTTCCGCGACTCTACATCTCACGCCGTCCAGGTGGTCGTGGAATATTGAATTTTGAATGTCTTCACAAAATAATCATTCTGGGTGCAGCACATATAGTCGCAAATGGAAGAGATCCTCTTCTTAAAATGGTCAGGAAGCACGAAGTAGTAAGCAAAGGAGAGTTTCCGTACACAGCAGCGGAGGAGGCTGCTGAAACATTCGGATTTAACTTCAATATTAGGGGTGAGTAAAATGCATCAAATCTTATCTATCTCGAGTACTCACTTCTGAAAGCCCAGATTAAGAAAGCACAAGAGAAAAACTTCCGTGAACAGCTCCTCGATAAGCGGATGAACGGCATCTTCGACAGAAATATGGAGGATTAGTCAATGTCGTGAGGGTTTCATTTTGGCATGTCAAGACGGTATCCCATACCATAAGGCAAGGTTTCCGTCATATTATTGCGGGTTAAGCTCAAGAATATGAATATTGTAGAATAAAAAGTATACAACATAATTATTTTTAAGAGTATTAGGTATTTTTACTTCAATCAACAGCTAACTTCACTTCGTAGATTGCTGAGGGGGAAAATAAGGGACCAAATGCATAGGATTCAGTTCATTTTTGCCCTATTTTGCTAATATCTTCGTAAGAACTAAGTTTTTCTGTATAAGTGTATTTGAAAAATAGTCTTTATTTTTTATTACAATTTAATTAAATAATCAAATGATAATAATGATTAATAATTACAAAGATATAACACAAAAAAATTTTTGTTCCATGCATTTGATCCATTCTTTTCACCTTAGCTTTTAACAAAGTAAAGTTAGCTGACGGTTGGAGTGAAAATACCTAATAATGTAAAGAAAAAAAATTATTCGAGACATTATCAACACTAAATAAATGTTTTCCTATCAATCAAAGTAAAGCATGTCGCTAATCCCAATTGTATTGGTTATAACAACGTCTTATTTCTTGAAAATTCTATTCTATTCTATTCAGAAATATTGAAATTAAATTGAAGAAGGAAATAAATATGTGTGAATTTAGGATCCTGTAAGTAAAAGGGAACCTTACCATGGAGCAAAATTTCGGAGTTTAAATATAATTTCTTAGCAATTAAAACTTCTTTTGATTTATTTTCTTATCTCAAAATTGTTTTATACTTCAAATTAATTTTTCCACAAAAGAAATAAAGCAAAAAAGATTTTACACAGTTTGGACAAAAATAATAACAATTTTTTTCTCGATTTTTCTAATCTAACAATAAACTTGGAAACAAACGAAATGTTGTTAATTTTTCAGTTGGTTTCTATTATTTGCTTAGGTTAAAAAGAAAATTTTATATAAGTTTTCAAAATTTCAAATTCAGTATTGACTTAAATTTGGATTCATAAGATAACTTTCTGTTTTTTTCTTCATTGTCGCTCAAATTACCGACCTGTTATCAAACATTTATACCAGAGGTCTCCACAACCCACAGGTTCAGCGTGATCCAGGCTCGCTCGAGCTTTTTGAAGATCTACCAATTTTTTTAAACGGTAAACTGAGATAAAATTTATGATCCCATTTAAAATAATCTCAGTCGAAAGGGCTCGGTTCTAAAGTTGAACCTGGAGGACCTTTTTTCTGATATAACTTACGGGAACTTGTAACGAAAAAGATTTGGTTTAAAGTATTTAAAATTTTAAACTAACTAATTGCGGACAGTTGTTTCTAAATGAATTTTTGCAACATTAATAATGCAAATCTTGTATTAAATTTTATCATTACAAATTCAATGCTAAATCAACCGTTCACAATGGAATTATTAAAAAAATTTAACTTTTAAATAAAAATAATTTTCAATTCGAGGTGCTTCAAGTTTGAAAAATTCCAATTGTAACCTTATCAATTTCTTTATCAAAAATTTTTAAATTATAGAATTTTAAATTGCTATTACGATTAAATTTATTTAGAAAAAATTTAATGAAAAAATAATTAAGTAGAAATTGTACTAAAATCCATCAGTTGTTCAAATTATTTAGTAGAAAATGAATGTAATTTGTTAAAAATTCGCACTGTTTGATAGAAATTTATCTTAGTTAAAAATTCCATTATTTGGATAAAAGTTAATGCACTTTGTTGAAAATTAATTCGTTTAGTTGAAAGTTGAACTTTTTTTATTTGAAAATAGTGTGTTTCGTGTAATTTTTTTTCGAAATAGTAGATATAGTGTCATTGTTTTAAAAAAGTAAAAAATAGTTTAATAGTGTGGTGAGTCTGAGGCCTGTAGTTAGGAATTCAGTCACTCCTGGAAATTAGTACAGATTTTTAATTATTCAAATTAATAGTATTTCAAATTTCTTACTTTTAAAGATTTTAATTTATACATAACCTCTAAGAAGTATCTTTCCCGAGGAGTTTTAATTGTAATTTATTTATTTTTTGTTTATCTGCTAGATTTGTTAATTTGAATTGTGAGTATAAAGCATTAAAATTGCATTAATTATTTCATTTAATATTATTATAGTAACAAAAACTAAACATTGATTATTTTATTTCGTAATTCTCAATTTTACCGTGAAGATTCCAATTTTAGCGTGAAGTTTCCAATTTAATGGGGGGTCTCGAGTTTAAGGGTTTTAACTGGCTCAAATCACGTAAATGATTCTGGCAGTTCTGGGTCAGAGCCGAGTAGCTCCGACCTACTGGCCTGGGATTGCTAGTAAACACCAGGATCGCTTTTTGGAGACCCCCGATTTATACCATCTCCACAACATTTTTTGGACATCATGCCCTATTTGTCATGTTGCAATATTTCATTAATTTTACTATATTCAGAACGTCTATAAAACAATTTACAACACCACAAATTTAAAGAAATACTCCACCTATAAGAGTTTAATATTGTTATGCTTGACATATTTCAAAATATGCTGTAAGTGCAATTATTTAAGTATAATTTCATGACAACTCTTCTGAATCGTATTTTAAAACAAAATTTTTATCGTATCACTATTTTTTCAAACAAAGTAAGTCATGTTATGCAAAAAAGTAACACTGATAATGCTATGTAATATATTATGTCAAGATTGTTGATTAATTCTTATTAGACTTTTCAGGGCTGAGTTCATGGTCCATTTCAGTTTTGAAGTTGCGAAAAGACGAGTGGAAAAAAGTGGTTATTATTGCTCTTTTAATTCATTTAAAAACTAAAATTTTCAAAAATTGACAAAATAGCGGCTATTTTTCTAAAATTCTCAACAGCTAATTTCCTCAAAAACATCCATATTCAACCTTTTTTTTAACAGCTGGTAATATGTACTACATATTTCGTGAGTTTCGTTCCTAGTAAACTACTGCGTTACTTTAAAAAAACTTATTTTGGAAATATCTAATTTCTGCATTTTTCCTGGAAAAAACGAAAGGTACAAATAAAATTGCAACGTTTATGAGAAACAAATTATTCTAAAATAAAAGAAAATTTCGGTCACAGAATAGTAATATTTAGTTTATAAATGTGTCGTTGACTCTTAGTTGTTATTTTTATCAACAAATTATTAAATAGATATTCGTTTTTTTATTTTTTAAATATATTTCAACATGATATTCCTCGTAAAACCGAAAAGGAATATGATTTGAAGTGCTGATATTTTGAAAAATTAAAAAATTTAATCCTTATTGCTAATAACAGAAATTACGAACAAATTTTGAAACTAGTGAAACCAGTTGCGGAAAAATTGTTTTTTCTACTACACCATATTCTATATACCTGCATAATAATGTTCCATCAAGATAAAATATATTTTTTAAAATTTTTATTGTTACTAACAAATTGTTAAATAAATATTCTGTTGGAACTGCTTTCTCATAAATGCGTTATTTTTTCTTTAATACGTCTTTAAGATTTATTAGTTAGTAAATTTAAGAATAAATTCATACAAATTAAAAAAATAATATTTTAAATACTAGTTAATTATAAGCTAATAATGAAAATGACTACTTTTATACTTCGTTCATGATTTATATTGTTATCAATAAGAAGTTTTTAATACTATTAATGTACTGTGATTATTCATCATTTTAAAACCTAGTTTTGATTGATTTTTCGAGAAAAACAATGCTTACCTATCGAAGAAATGCAAACATTAATACTTACCTAATGGTTTCTGATAAACACATCAATGAAGATTCAGCGATTCCTTTTCTTAACGGAATATTACTATTCTGTTTTATGCAATATTGTTTATAAAAAAAAAATTCCATCTCAAAGCGACTAACTTCTTTATTAATTTATAATTTTCTTAATAAGAAAAGCAATATACAACTATGAAAAAAAAAAACTGGATTAATCGTTTATTAAAATGTTTGTAACAATAGTAATTGTAAATATTTAATTATAATTTTTTATGGGTATCATTTATGTTGTCTACCGTCTAGCTCCTTATCCAAGCATCTGTGAATATCATTTTTATAACAATGAGCTTTAATCCTAAATCAATCCGGAAATCAGAAGTTTTGTGGTTCGTTTCCCAATGGAGTAAAGATGGAGTAGGATCTTTTTTTCAAGAAATAATTTTAATTTGAGAATATTATTTTCCATCTAGTCTTATTAAGAGGTGCATTTTCTGTTATTGAAGATTCATAACTTGATCGATATTGTGTAGATTTTCTGACTTCATGGTTTGGAGGGTTGATCTACTGTCGGTAAGGTACAATCTCTGATGATATAGCAGATAAATTAAAAAAATTGTTCCTTAAATGTACTTGAATTAATTTTGATGCAGTAAATCGTTATTCAGGATTTTATCCCTCGAAAAATACTTTACTATTTGCTCATTTAATTTGAAGCATTAAAAAAAAAAAACATCAAAATCGGTGAAGAATTGTAGTTGCAGCCAATTTTGAACAATTATTTCTATTTGGATAACTGAGCGACGTGGGACCACTGACTTCCTTAGTAGTATCCACCGGCTTTAGTCAGACAGATTTCTGACAGCCACTCATAGGGGAAAAAATTAATTTATTGGTTCAAAATAAGATAAACCCACAAATATTGACCAATTTAAACAAAAAAATCTGATAAGGTTTTTCATACAGTTGTCGAGTCTGATTTTTAAATTAGGCTTTACATTTTTTTATAAATAAACAAATGTAAAGAAAAAAATGGCCATTTTTTCCATTTGGCGTTCCCGGTGCTCGCTAATAACAGGAAAATTGTTGAAATCACTTATGTTTCATAGGGTAATATTAGTAAAAAATGTTATAATATTATATAATAAACAAAATAATATAAACAAATTATTTGTTGAAAGAATGTGTTCTACGATTTTCCATAATTTTTCGGGTTTTTAAATTATATTGTAATAAATTTAGATAAAAACAATATAATGGTGAAGAAATTTTTTCTTGAGATTATCAATGTTAATATTATAAACATATTTAATAAACAAATGCATTAATCAGGCGTTTTTCAACAGAAAAATTCATTTTTTATGCACATTTTTAACATTAGAAACTTCATAGTAATTTTAAGCAAAATTCATAATTTTTTGATTAATTTTATGATTATTTCAAAACAAATGCATTATTTGGGTATTAGTCGACGAAAAATTTGTTTCAATCTCAGTTCTTTCACCTTAAGTTGCTCATTAATTTCATTCATTCAATAAGGCTGAGGCTTAAGGATCGTTTAGAACGACCATTTTCTTCCACTTTAATCTATGATATACTATTTTTGAATCAGTGTAAATGAACATTTTAGGCACAAGAACTGTATTAATAGCCTCTCCACTATATTTTCGATTGTTTAATTCTTCAATAGGAGCAAAAAATGATTCGATATCCTAGAATTTATCAACGAAGTATGAGCGTTAATAAAATTATCATTAAGTTTCCAGTTAAAAGACTGAGATCATAGAAAACAACAACTTTCTCATCAACATATGCGCAAATAATGCATTTGTTTGTTAAATCTGTTATTTGGGATCTTCGTACTGAGTGAAACTGAGTAGGAAGATCCCAATTAAAAAGTCTGAATTCGAAAAAAATTCCGTCAATAAATGCCCCGATAAAGCATTTGTTTAAAAAATCATAAAACTGATAAAATATTATGAATTTTGTTGAAATTATCCTGAAGTTCCTAATTAAAAAAGTTTACATTGAAGAAAACGATTTTTCCTGTCCAAAAGTGCCTGAATTTTATATTTGTTTATCAGGTTAACAATAATAATAACAAGAAGAAATTTTCTCATCATTTTATTGTTTTTATCCAATTTTTTTCAATATAACTTTTAAAAACGTCAAATTATGGAAAATCATAAAAAACGTTCTTTTAACAAATAATTTGTTCATAGAAATTTGTTTGGCTTATACAATATTGGAACATCTTTAACTAATGTTAATCTATGATACTTAGGCGATTTTAACCTTTTTACTGTTATTGACGAGCAACGGGAATGCGAAATAAAAAAATGACGATTTTTTCGTCATATTTCTTTATTTAAAAAAAAGCCTAATTTAAAAATCAAGCTCGACAACACTCTTGGAAAGCTTATCAAATTTTATTATCCAAAAAATAGGCTATAGGTCGCAATTCTGAATGGATTCCGAAGATTTTTTCAGACACGACAAAAATTAAATTTCTGAGAAAAATGATTGAAGTTGATTTACAGATAATACTTTTCTTATTGATTTTTTTAACGCACGTTGTGTTAAAAATTTCAATTTTGCGGATTTGATTGTTTGTTTCTGAAAAAAATGATCTCGCTATGCATAATATTTAATGCAGATATACTCTGAAACAACTATGCCGTTTTCTGGCTAAAATTTCTTTTTAACTGGAATTGCTGCAATAAAAAAATGTATGTATGTCTGAAAACCTTTCATATTTAATAATTATTATGGTTATTATTACAGTTATTATTAAATTCGATGAAAAAACCATAATTTCAGATTTTTCTTCCTGATAAATAATTATCAATGTTATTAATTTATTAACAAATACCGATGTTAGGCATTTTTAGGTAGACTTTTTTATATAACATTTTGCATTTAAGGCTTTATGATAAGAGTTTTTGTATAAGTAACTATATTTAATCACTTTACAACAATTGATTAAAAAATAAGCAATAATTGTTTATATTTTAATTGTTCTTCAGGGTCAATTATTTCCCCATTCGAGCCTTTTTACTCAGTGCTTAGTATGAGCTGAATAAAGTTTTTAATTTATAAACAATAAACATCAGAATAAATATTTCTAATAGTCATCAAAAATTTAAATTTCAACTCTAAATGGAAAACATTAATGAAATAAAATAGTTTAGAAATCCAATGCTTGATTAATTGTACGAACGACCTGATTTCCTTACATAGCATAAGTATTACAAACAGAATATTTTCTTCGGCACAGAAAAACAGGCTGATATATTTATTGATCAAATTATTTATAAATATAGTCACCAAAAATTGATTCCAATGCGATTTAAAGAGAAAAAGTAATGCCTTGCCTCCCAAGATTTGGAAATAATTAACAATAAATATGATAAATGTTTATTGTTGGTTTATTTGTTGAAAAATTATTTAATATTGTTATATAAAACTTTCTATCGTAAGTAATCAAATATAATAGAGACAAAATTTCTACATAAAAATAGCTAGCATGGGTCATTTTTATAATCGAAAATCACTTTTTAAATTATGCTATTTAAGGATTAAATAAAAATCATATTTTCTTATGCATATTCTCATTAAATATGATACATAGCGAGTTTGTTATTATTTTCTGTTAGAGAAAAAAATCAAAACTGCCCGTTTTCCATACTTTGCGTTAAAATAAAAATTATTTGAAAATCGGCTTGAATATTAATTATCTTATAAATTTCATGGTGACATATAAATAAATTCATGAGACTTCAAAGCAATGTACGTTAAATTCAAAACGATTCAGATAAATTGGAAAAGATTCCATCGTTTTCAGTAAAACTGTAGTTAATTGAATGAAATTTGTGTTAAATTCAAAAAATGTTGTCAAATTCTATGAAATGTGATGTTTGCTGAAAGTCTGGAAAATTGATTAAAATATCTTAAGAATTTTAAAATCCTTTAAAATCCCTGAAAGTCACGAAAATTTCATTAAATCTCCTGGAAACTTTCAAACTACCCTACAATATTTCAATTCCCTTTAAATTATTAACATGAATAAAAAATTTTTTGGTTTTTTAAAAAATATCATAAAATATTTCAAATACTTTAAAATAATTTGAAATATCTTGAATTTTTTCATATAAAATCAAATTGCTTTTTCCCAAGCAACAAAAAATACGAAAAAAATTGAAAACTTTAAAATTGATCTTTTAAAAGAAATTGTCGAAAGTAAATTAAATACTTCATAATTAATGACATTTTTTATTTTGTCAGCCAGTTTAATTATAAATCAAAATTCGCCGATTTTTCAGATCGTCCTTTGACGAAAATCAGAAAATGTTCTTAATTTTTGTTGTACTATATTATATAATAACTGTTCTTAACATTCTTCTAAAGATATCCTGCAAATTTCATTCAAACAAAATTCTCCTTTGAATTTATTAAGGAATGAAATTGGATCCATATCAAAGCCCCTGCCCTCCCACCAGGAGGTAATAATTAGTGATAATAATAATAACAATCAAAAAGTAACTTTAAGATTGAAAAAAAGATTTTTCACATTATTATATTAGTGAAATTTAATAATGAACTTGATGGCCCCTTAAATTGAAAATAAAATTTTGCAATTAAAATTTTTTATTGAAATTCAAATGGAATTAATAATCGCACTTGAAAGTATTATGTTTATATTATGAAAAAATTGTTCTTTCTCTAATAGAGTTAAAGAATCATCGACTTTATAATTAAACTTCTTTAACAAACAAGCTACCCCTGGTTCCTAGAATACCTTTCTCTGCATAAGTAAATCTTTAACGTCCGAGAAAACAATGTAGGAAGATGAACAAAAAACTACTTAGTTGTTAACAACGCTATCGGACAAGTTTTTATTTTAGTTTCAAAAATTAAAGGTGAATATCCCAACGTTTCGGAAATTCAACATTTCCATCACCAGGGAAGCGCCGATAAAATAGGTATAGTCTTTAATAGTAAATAGATGAACATGTAAAATAGTTATAAAAGTATAATAATATTAGTAACTAAAAATATAAAAGTACTTACGGATTAGTTTCGTGAAGACATCATTTTTTGGGTCAGTCAAAAATAGTTGTGATTTAGTAAATTCTTAATATGTGGATACGAACAGGAAATTTCCTAATTAAAATTAATCTTTTGTAAAGTTAAAATTGTTAAATATTATAAAAAATTAGTTAGATTATGTTAGTTTAATAATCAATTTTATTTACCATATTTAGAATTCCTTAGTGATTATTTTGAAGCAAAATTGTTTATTAAGATGTAAAATGTAACTAACACTAGTAGAAAAAAAGTGAATTTTGTTTAAAAGTTAAAAATAAGTGTTAATAATTTTTTATTCATAAGAGCAGGATGGAAAAGCATCCTGCTCCCACAAGGATGACTCCAAAAGTGACTGTCAATAAGAAAACTAACCTATCATACCATAAAGCGGAAGAAAAGGGCGTCAATTATAAAAGAATACAAATAGAGTGATGGAAGTAATACGAATGTAGGAACTAGCAAGACAGTTTCTATTTATGAATTAACAAATTTTTATTTTAAGATATTTGGATATTGTTGTTAATAGTATTGTGAAAGAACAAAAAGAATCATTTTTAATGAAAGAATTCAAGGATAGAATTGTATGATTAATTTAGGTCGTCTAAATCAGTAATTTTATTAATGCAATTATCTAGTTCTTTTTCAATAAAAACAATTTCAGCAAAGGCTCTTTTTAATAGGATTACTTTCTTGATTTAATATTTCAATCTCATCCCAAAGAAAAAAGTGAGAAATATTAAAATTGATATTGTTATGTAAATGATCATTTAAGACGTTATCATAATTTAATTTAACACTATCTTGATGTTCTTTTGTCTAATGTGTAAGGGTCTTTTTGTTTGTCCAATATAACATTTACCACAATTACAAACAAAACGGTAGACTACGTCGGTCTTATCACAGAAAAAAACGAAAGATAAAGTTTACATCGATTTCGGCCGAAAGATTCACCACAACAAAAATTAATCTTGCCGGATAAACTTTACATGAATCGAAGATAATTTCCAATTTTTAACCGTGCCTGGATAATCTTTCGCCTTCTAATCGCTCCATTTTTATTCGCGATGTAGCAAGAAATGCGATCCCAGCGCTATCTGTCGTCGTTCAACTTCATTAAATTGGAGAGAACTGGGGATTCCCATCTGTCAGTTGCTTTTTGCGCTTTTTGCTAAATGGTATTAAATAATTTCTGATGCCTCAACACTAATCTGAATGATTTCGGAGGAGATATATCAGTAAGAACAAATTATTTTTTCGTATTTTCTGTTGCTGATTGTACATGTGTTACCGAAATTTGCTCATTTCATCGTGACGCTGTAGACGAGATCAGAATTATTCTCCTAACCTCAGTAAAACTTTCGCCGAAATGTGTTTAATTTAAAATTAATGTGTCCCAATTTATAGCTCAAATTCGCTCATACTTTGCCGTTTTCCCATTGCTGCTAAGGATGCCGTAGCAGACGACAGCTTTTATTCCATCGTAGGATAAACTTTCGCCAAATAGCATGTAAACTTTATCAGCTTAACACGTATTTTGTGAATCTTTCATTTATTAATAATTAAATCAGAAAATTTACTTATATAATTATAATTGTATAGCCGAAATTAAGTGAACATAATATACATTATATATAATATATTATTAATAATTTTCTAATGTAATGTATAATTTTCCGTTAAGCAGATTACAATTTTTTCAATCTTGAAGTGTTTTGTAGTGAACGATTTTACGATTAGACATTGCGAACTAAATTAAAAACTAATTCAAAACTTTAAAGGGATAAAAATTTAACATTGCGAACCGAAAAAACAGTGGTTACAAATTTTATGCACGCAAATAAAATAATATAGGCTGTGTATCGATACCAGCAGGTTACTTCGCTCATTCACAATTCATATCTATAAAGAATAATTCTATTTTGATAAAACAGCAATTTCGTACATCTTCGGAATGTAAATTTTCCAAATTCGTTGTCAGATAGATTATTTTGGTTCCATGATGCCTGCACATCGAATCGGTTTTCATGATTTAAATAAAAAATTCTGTAAGGCAGTCAAATTCTGTGCGTGCTTAAAGTTCAAATTCAAGTAGCAACATTAGAAATTTGTAATAAATAAAAACACGGATGACCTAAGACGTTGTGAAATTCGGTACAAATTTATATACAGGCTGTCAATTATTTGTGATAGGAGTGAAAGAGGACCAATCAGAGTCTGCAAAAAGGTATGCAGTCCGAAATTTAAAAATCTTAGGCCATGAGAAAAAGAATAGGAACTAATAGTATATCCATACATTTTTAAATTTATACTTATCATACATTTTTAATTGTAAATTTTCAGTATCTCAATTTAGAATCAAAATGAAAAATAATTGGTAAGATTTTTTGTGTGCGAATAAAATTGGAATCGCTCATTAAGCTCTTTAAAGTAGCAAATCCTTTTGATTCACTAATATATTTTGTTTATTGCGAAGTATCAATTGCTATCAAAAGCCAGATTTGAAGGTTAAAATTAAATTGATAAACTGTATATATTGTAATACTATATCAAACTTTCTGATTCTACTTCGGATCACAATCAATGATCAATTCCAATTTTATATTTTCCTTCTAACTTAATTATTTATTTTATTGATATTTGTAAGTATACCACTTGATGTTAGGATACAACTGAGCAACTGTCGTACGTTTTAATCCATAAAAATTAGGGCTGTAATATGTACACGCTTTCTTATCTTTATCAAGTGCTCGATAAACCACACCTTTTATTTCTATTCCAACAATTAAATCATCATAATCTGCTACCATATGAACGCCTGCTGGTACTGCAGTGGGTGTACCATCTGTAGCTCGGTAAAAATGAATCTGATCAAGACACGTAAAATCTCTAGTTATAAGGGACAGAGGATTTTTTTGTCGGGCTTGTAAACTTGATTCTGTAAACAGAAACAAAAATAGATAAATTTTGATATGTATGTATAATAGGGCTTATTGAAAAAAGTCCTTTGCTCGAAGTTCAAATTATGATGAAAACTTTCTTTTGGGAGCCAAAAAATCTTCTTACATTTCTTGAAACCTTTGAAATCTCTTGAAGAATCCCGGGATGTTTAAAAAATAAAATTAAATATTTCGAAACCTTTGGAATCACTGAAAATTATTCCAATTTACTAAAAAAATTCCAGGAATCTTTTAAGACATTCTGAAACATTTGAAATTCTTTCAAATACTTTGTAATCTTTTTAAATCTATTGCAACTTTTGAAAAGAAAAATATGTATACATAGTTGATACGAAAATAATTTTTTTTGACTTTAAGTTACAAGAAAATATTTAAAGGTGATGGTGTAAGACTAGCAATTCTTGACAGTAATACAAGATGATGAATTTTAAATGTAGATGAATTTCATTTTTGAATTAAATTAGGTAAGTCACTTAATTTCAACCAGAAATGGAACTGAAGTGCAGTGTCTCGTATCTGATATACGAGTAATATTATAATTAACTGACAGGTATGTTGAGTTTGGGATGATTTTCATTCGCGTGCTCTGAAATTCAAATTGGATATAATGCCTTGGATGAAATCCTTCAGAATGGATATAAGTGCCTTGTTTAGTGTCATTAAATTCTTTTTTCCTTCTACTAATCTCATCGACTTGGAGGATAAAACAACTTGTTTTATTAGGCATACATGAATAATTTATTCAATTTTCACATTTAAAAAAATGTATTTCCTAAAATTATCCAATTTTTAATTTTATATTCATTTCATGTTTCTAATGACTGAACGATAGCGCATAAATTTTATGAATTTCAACAGTCAGCTGAATTGAATTAACCTATAAGTCTCATTTCACACGCACGCGTTGACAGAAAGTCAACAATCTTTTTGTCTTAGATTAACCTATAAAGTAGATTTTACGTTCATAAAGTAGTTGACTTTCAACCAAGCGTGTTACTTAAAGTCATGTTATCATAATCAATTGACTTTCCACTGGCGAATGATCCTTTTAGTTACATCTGAAAGTCAACCGCTCTTTTCTACTGAAATTCAGATTCTTGTATTACTGTGTTGGCACCTTAGGCCAATTATTGGCATGCTGAAGACGAAGTCAATTTATTCTAATGTGGATAAATATTTTATTGCACTAGATAATATGAAAAAATATAGCATATGTAAAAATGAAAGTATAATAAAATTAATTAAGGCAAAACATGTTAAAAATTGTATTATCTACGAAATAATCGAATAGTGTCAAAAATGGGAGAGGGGAGGGGCAGAATTGCTGATTTTGCCTTATATTTTTCTTGATTTGCCAAAACAATTAATTTTCGGTATCTACATTATTAGAAAAACTAGCTCAAAACAAGTAGATTTACATAAAATGTAAAGCGATAATGTCAACAAAATACTTTGTATCCTCCCTAAGCGAATTTGAAATTTCAAACTGTCGAAAAATGGACTTTTGCGCCATTTTCTTAAAGTAGCGGCACCTTTCTCCACAATATCATGCTGATGCCTGACACAAGGAAATTTGTTCGCAGCTTTACGGAAGTGTTTTTGGTTTTCAAAAGAAAGTTTTTATAGCTATCGGAACCTCCAGTCCATAACTTTTTTCGCTGTGCCCTAATGCAGAATAACGAACTCAATTAAATCAATAGTTCAGATACACAGCGAAAAATATTCGTACAACCAAATGTACTTTTTTCGGTTCAATCAAATTCTTTTTCGACAAAAAGACTTCTCGATGCACAAAATCTCACCACATTTCGCTAAACCTTTGAGACGGTCGCTGATAAATAAAATTAAAATGAAATAATTGCTATTTAGACAAGTAACTTTTTCGCTACTTATAATTTTTTGTATTACCTATCCCATAATGCGCAGGATTTACTCGCTTCGTCCTTGCTGGCGAACCAAATTCTATGAACAGAAATAGAAGTAGATGAATTTTGATATATACGTAGAGAAATGAATTTAATTAAATCAGTAATTAAGATATACTGCCCAAAATATTCGCACAACAAAATGTACGTTTTTGGTCCAACCAAAACTTTTTTTGTTGGAAAAAAACGATTTGCTATTTGCACGAAAAATTAAAAAAAATTTTTTGCGCAAATAGTAACCAAACTATTTTGTTGTCCGAATAGAAGAGTTTTCTGAAAGTGCTATACATGTCTATACCACGCTACTTGAGGTTACTAGGCACACCGAGAATATTTGGTCTATGCTTATCATATTTAAGAAAACTTTAACACAACCGATAATAAATAAAATTTAAATTAAATATTCTTTAGGCACGTAAATTTTCGTTACTTTTCATTTTTGGTATTACCTATCTCAGAAGACCCAGGATTCATCGGCTTGGGCTTGACTTGCGAACTTAATTCTATGAACAGAAATAGAAATAGATGAATTTTGACCTGAATGTATCAAAATGAATTTATTTAAATCAATAGTTAAGATACACTTACATGGAGAGAAATTTTGGGAGATTAATTCACGGCACTACCCCTTGTTTTATTACGCTTTGGCGCAAAAACTAAGATCTTGAAACCGATGCTTTTAAAGCATAGGTCGCGAAGTTTCAGGCATTAGGCCACGCCCCTTCGCTCTCAGGTCTCGAATTCTATGCTTTTAGATAACAGGGTCCGAGACATTAAATCACGTAAGAATTGTAGCTCTAAAATCACGCGCTTCCGTGAATTAATCTCTTGAAATTTCAATTCAATAGGGGAGAACTGCTAATTGCTTGATACAAATTGATAAATTTGTTTAAGACTGTATATAATAATTAAAGAAAGATTATAAAAAAAGAATACGTAAAAAATAAAATAGTTTAATAAAATAAGGCGATGGTGTAATATTCTTAAATCTATTTAAAGAATAGGAAGGTCATATCGTCAAATTGTATACTTAAATAGACTGGTTCTAATTTCAAAACATTGCCATTTGATTATTTGAACAAATTTACGAAGAATATAGGAATGTTTTACATTATATAAATTGCAATCGATAAATGGGTTCAAAATTTATTATATATATTCAGCGTTCTCATATGCTACTTTTTTACAGAGTTCTGTTTTTGACTTTCAACTTTTTTTCGCTTGAAAATTTTCCTCATGCATAGTGCCAAAAATTATAATTTTTAAAATTATAATGGATCAATAGGTTATAAATTAATTATTCATATTAAGAATCCCCCATGCACTATAGTAATTTTATATAACCGCAAACGATTTATTTTAACATTGAGACCTAAATTTAAATATTTAGGCTCCATTTTTTTGGGGAAAATACCTCAGAATACACTTACGAAATAATCTAAATCGAAAGTTTCAATTAACAAAACATATGACTTGACGTGTCTTATTAAGGCGAATCTTTTTTCTATTAAGCACTTTTTTTCAAAAAAATTATGTTTGAAAATAAACAATGCGCACTAAATTTGTACGCCCGAAGAAACGATATAAAATCATTGTTTCATAAAACTTAAACTGCGGTTGCACGGAAACTAATTGACCAAATCGCTTAAAATTAAAATTGAAAGTTCATGAATTTTTACAGAAGCCAACGATATTAATCAAATTATCGTAGTTATCCATGGCTTAAGATTATCTATCGATGTGTTGATCGAACCGGAAAAGCTCGTTTTTCATATTTCACGTAACGAGGACCCAAGCGGAAATATTATATATAGTTTATACATAGTGTGAAGTTTTATATATAATATTCAGTTGTTTTATACAAAAAATGTATAAAACAAATGAATATTTTATATAATACTTCACACTATGTATAAGCTATATATAAAATTTCCGCCTGGGGAAGTTTTTCATTTTATAAGTCTCTCCAAAAAAATCTCCATGATTGCCAACATATTTCCAAGTTTTAAGCCAAATTTGACATCGATTCGTTCAAAATGGTAGGAGTTACGGATTTTTAAACAAAAACGCTTTTAAAGAAATTTGCTCATTTCAGCGCAACGCAGTCGACGAGTTCAGAATTATTTTCCTAACCTCAGTGAAATTTTCGCCGAAATATGTTTAATCATTAACAGTTGCAGGTCTTACCTGCAGCAAATTTTTAATTTTCTCTATGATTGTTTTAAATCTAGAGTCCTGATTTATAGCTTGAACTGACTCATAATCTGCCTTTCTCCCATTGCTGCTAAGGACTCCGTAGCAGACGACAGCAACAAAATTTAACTTCATTTTTGTCTGTGATATTAGTGCATTATAATATCGTACAAAGCTCCGGGACCTGATTGTACGTTATCATATTGCGCTTTCTTGCAATATAGAGGTTTTGCGATATCATTGTGCGATATCTTTTTCTTCGTGTACAATTCGTGAACAATATAAACTTTCGGGAATTTTATTGTGCGGGAGTTTTCTAGTTCTGATATTTTATAATTCGGAAATCTTCTGTTGTGAATGTTATTATTCGGGAAATTTCAAATTTGGTAATGTTATAAACTGGCGAGAATCTTATTATTAGGAAAATCTTTCAATTCGGTAATATTATAAACTGTTCGAAAACTTTCAAATTCAGTAACATTAAAACTGTACAAATTTTACAATTCTAGAATACTAAAAAATGTAGGGAATTTTATTTTTTGGAAATTTTTCAATTCGGTAGTATTGTAAACTGTCGAAAATTTTATTATTAGAAATTTTAGAATTCGGGAATATTATGAACTGTCGAAAATCTTATTATTATGGAATTTTCAATTCCGTAATATTATAAACTGTTCGGGACTTTTCAAATTCGGTAAAATTATAAACTGTCGGGAATTTCATTATTAGGAAACTGTCCAATTCGGTTATATTTTGAACTGCCAACAATATTTTCTACGGGAATTTTACAATATGTTAATTTTACAATTTGGCAATATTATACACTGCTCGGAAATTTGATTATTCTGCTATTTTACAATTCGAGAACAGTATAAACTAATTTTATTATGCGGGAAGCTTCTAGTTCTGACATTTTATAATTCGGAAATCTTCGGCTGTGAATTTTATTATTTGGGAATTTTCATATCCGTTAATGTTATAAACTGTTGGAAATCTTATTATTATGGAAATATTCCAATTCGGCAATATTATAAACTGTTCAGGAATTTTCGAATTCAGTAACATTAAAAACTGACGGAAATTGTACAATTCTGGAATATTGAAAAATGTCGGCAATTTTATTATTCGGGAATTGGGAATTTGAAAATTAGAGTATATTATAAACTGTAGGAAATCTTATTATTAGGGAATTTTATTATCAGGCAATTTTCCAATTCGGTAATATTTTGCACTGTCAGCAATATTATTATACGGGAATTTTATAATATGGTGATTTTACTTGCCTGCAAATGGGTAAAAATAACTTTAAATTAAATTTTTAAAATAACTAAGTGTTGTAATTAACAGATCATGGGTCCGCAGAACGTTCACGTTCGGCAAATGTCGCGAGCTCCAAGATTTTTCGGTCCCGCGCTCAGACACTTTTCTTTAAAAATCTGTAACTCCTACAATTTTTGTCGTATCGATGTCAAATTTGGCTTGAAACTTGGCAAAATGTTGACAGCCATCGAGGTATACTTTTTTTTGCGAAACTTTTTCCAAGCAACCACAGTTTAAGTTTCGGGCAAAAAAATTAGTTAAGATTGATTATTTCCAAAGATAATTATTTTACAAAAACTGCCTGATAGAAAGAAGATCCGTCTTGACGAGCCGCGGCGAGTTATAATTTTTTTAAAATGATAATTTGCGATTTACATTTTTGACCAACTTTGAATAATAGTTTAATGGCTTTTCGCGCGTTGGCGATTTTTATTATCCAGATAGTCAATTATGACCTTCTAGATTATTTGTTTCAAATCTCCGTATGGCAAAACTCTTCATTTATGAATGTTTATTTGTGAGAATTTGATGTGAGTCATTCTATAATAACAACTCTTTTATGTCAATTAATAATAACACTTTTTCTAAACTGGTAAGAATATAGAAAAAACAAAATATAAAGTATACATCGACTTCAATTGAAAGATTCGCTGCAACAGAAATTATCCTTATCGAATAAACTACACACGAAATTGAGACCATTTCGTGTTTGTAAAATTTATTGGAATATTTTTGCAGCGAAAAAGCGTTGTCTGCTATGTAGTTGACAGCAAGGCAAAGAACATGGAACTATTATTACCATTTCTTTAAAAAAAAATTGCACTTATGGCGGGCGGATGAAAATATATTTTTTTGTAAAACAACAGTATGAAAGAATTTAATTTACAAAACTATTGCTTGAATAATTTGTTCTAAGTTTTAAACTGTTTTCTTCGAAAAAAATTTTTCCCCTATAAGACATGATTGATAATATCATTTTAATTTCGAAAAGTATACAATACTTTTTTTCAAAGACTCGATTTTCAGCACGAGAACTATCTTCAGTCGTTACTTTTTGTTTAATGTGCAAATACAATTGCAGATATATTTTTTTAAAAATAATGTTGTTATCTTTTATGTTTGTGAAAGACAAGCTATATACGCCTGAGATAGAAGATAAGTTTCAATCTCCAGCTTCAATAATTTGAATAAGTCTGCTTCATTATACCTAACTTTATATATGTACTATACAAAGTATGTATAATGTATGTATTTCTGTATGTATATAAAGTGTATGCTATACTTTAAAATACACCATATTATACATTATACGTAATTACTTTTGATTTAAATAATATTGCACTAAAAATTATAGATATAAATATGATAGTATTATAATCTAGAGACAATATTTTCATCTTTAAGAATCATAATATACATATTTTATTAGGGCCTATGACAAAGCCACCGAACAATTTTTAATTGTCCAGGGGTGGTCCCGAAGGAATTAACCCCCAAGGGGAGGTGTGAAAACCGTGCCGAAAGCTGAATGGCACCTGGATGAGGTGTCCAGACCGGTGACTCTGCGATACCAAGCGACCTCTCAGAGTACGCAGCCTTATCCTTGCATGCGGGGCTCTACAAGGACGGACTAACCCCTATCCCTAGCTTCTCGTGGGAACAACAATGACAACACCAAATATAGTTGTAGTAAGTCCGGTTCAAAAAAACAGAACGCGCAGGGCTCTCGACAATGGGTCGGCCAACAATGCTGACCACTCTAGAGCTGGGGGAGCCAATGAAAATGAATTCAATGCGATGGATCGGCGGGATCTTGCGACCTTTAGGTGGACGGAGCGACTGAATCACGACTTGCTAGAGTGCTACGATGCGAGTGTGGCCTCTGAACGGGGTTACATGGCACGGCTGCATGCTCTGTGGGGCGAGAAATACTAGGAGCTATCGCACTTTTCGCAGCAACGTTTGCGAAACCATGCTGAACTACTCCGAAAAAGGGGCTATATAAGTGGAATGCCTACTATACCACAGCTAGAACAATCTACAAACAGAGAAAGAGAGGCGACACTAAGACCAACCGCGGGCAGGCATTCAATAGAGGAAGAGCGACGCTTTATGATCCGGAGAAACATCAACACCAAGGTTTCTCTCAAGCCTAAAGATTTGGCTGAAATGCATGACGAGCTTTGTGGACATTTTTCCGGAAAATCCGACCTCTGGGCTCTTAATTATTGTGTGTATAATGCAGCAAGAGCTTTGGCCGATGCGAACCGTAAAACAAAACCAACGGTTGATCATAAGACCAAAAGACGAATGCAACAACTTGCCATAAAGATAGGCTGGGCAAGACAGTACGCGTCCCGCATTCAGTGTGTAATTGACTACATTACATCTGGCAGGAATTTACCGCCAAAGTTCGAAAGTTCGCGCGCGAACTAAGGACCCGTTATCACACACTTAATAAGTCAAAGCTGCTGACCATGTAGCTGAGCTATGTAATGCCCTCATAACACCGGATAAAGAATGCCCACCCATCACTACCGAGGAAGTGAAAAATCGGCGGAAAAGCCGATTCCGGAGTCGTTGGTGGAAGGGCGCACAATACTCCTGCCGAAAATAGGCAACTTAGCTGACCCGAAGCATTACAGGCCAATCACTTGTCTGAACACACTGTATAAGATATTCACAGCTATCCTAAATGATAGGATTGTTCGGGCTATTGAACCTGTGTGGCAAGAAATGTATGAACAACGAGGCTCAAAGAAAGGCGTAGCGGGATGTCGGGGGAACCTGCTCATCGATAGATGTGTCTGCAAAAATGCAGCATTCTACCAGCGTGACCTATCGATGGCCAGGATTGATTATCGGAAAGTTTTCGATTCGACTTCCCATAGACTTATCATCTGTCTTTTGGAAATCTTAAAGGTTTATTCGCAAATAGTTAGGTGTATAGAGAGATTGATGCCGCTTTGTAAAACCAGATTTACTATCTCATCTGGAAAAAATCGTGTGACAACTAACAAGGTCACCTTTCAGAGAGGTGTCTTTCAGGGCGACACCATGAGCCCACTCCTCTTTTGCCTTACATTATTGCCACTATCTCTAGCACTTCGCCATTCCGACGGGCACTTGTGCAGGAAACTTGCAGATCGAAAGTACAAGGTCACTCATGTATTTTACATGGACGATCTTAAGATCTGTGCTAAAAACAAAGAGCTACTACATCTAGCTCTAGGGATTGTCGAACGATATGCTAAGGAAATAGAAATGGAATTTGGGTTAAATAAATGCGCCAAGGTTTATTTAAAGTAAGGAAAACTTGATGGCATCCCTGAAGACCCTGAGCTCGTCGATGGAAGCGTTATATGACACCTTTGAGCTGGAGAGACTTATACATACCTGGACGTGCCACAGAGCCATATTCAGGATGCGACATCTATAAAGGATACTCTCCGAAGCAAATACAAACGTTTTATCTGGCAAATTTGGTCTTCCGAACTGTCGGCGAGGAACAAAGTATCTGCAATGAACATGCTTGCCGTCCCGGTAGTACTCTATTCATTTGGAGTAGTTCCATGGATGAAGAACGAGCTCAGATCCCTTGATATCGGCATCAAACTTTATCTATCTCGAGTACTCACTCCTGAAAGCCCGGATTACGAAAGAACAAGAGAACAACTTTTGTGAACAGCTCTTCGATAAGAGGATGAACGGTATCTTCCACAGAAATGTGTAGGATCAGTCAATGTCTTGTGAGCTAATGTTTGTTTTCGTTAAATCGCCTGGATTGAAGTCTGGTACGGAGGGTTTCATTTTGGCATGCTAAGACGGTGTTACATTCACCTTAACATACCGTCGCCGCATTTTGAGCCAAGAGATTTCTGACGATAGCTGCAGGGCGTGCCATGCACACTCCGAGCATTTAGCTCACATACTATCTAGTTGTCCAACTCACGCGAAAACGACCTACATTCAAAAGCAGAATGCGGGGCTAAGAGTGCTTTATTACCATATCTGTCACTCTCACAGCATTAACCTTAATATCGTTCCTCAAAATGCTCCTAGGGAAATCGAGTCAATTGTCGAGAATGGAAAATGCCGCATATACTGGAACTTTATATACTCGACAATTTTTTCTGTTGCTTACTCGAGGCCTGACATGGTTCTTCTTGACTTCGAGAAGCGAACCATGTTCGTTATCGAATTTTCGGCACCAGCTGACAAAAGCATCATAGCCCAGGAGAATAAAAAGAAAGAGAGGTATCGATACCTTGTAAGGGAGTTGCAACGATTGTACCCAGAATATTTTGTTAAACTAATCGTCCTCATCATCGGCGCTCTTGGAGGAGCCAAGCTTTCACTCGCTAATGACCTAAAAAGCATCTCTGCATGTCAACAATATGCTAAAACACTTGGGGGAAAAATGCAGAAGGCGGTAGTTCTTGGGTCGCTCCGTGTTTTTAGGGTGCACGAGGCTTCTGCTGGATCATCGTATTGATATGAGTAAGTTTCGCTTACTTATATAGACATATCTTGATAAAAAATATTTTCAAAAAATTATATTTACCAAGAAAATTAAGGAATATCACTAACGAGAGGAAAAAAGTATCCAGAACGTACTTCATGTTCTCTGAATATACATAAAACACTGATTTGTACAGAATTTCGTAAATAGAGACACTTAAGATTTTTCGGATGTTCAATCAGAGTAAGTACGGGCATATATACATACATACATAAATAAATATACACATATTTGAAAAATGTATTGGAGGGGCGATACCTATTTTTCTGAGATATTTGTATTTCGCAAAGCAATTTTGTTCCTTCAAAGGCTACAACATTGTGTAAATTTTATGATTTATGTACCTGATAAAATTAATTAAGAGTCTCGAACGTTAGAAGGTTTCATTAATTGTTACGCAAATTTGTATGACGTGTCTTCAAAAGCAGTCTACATTTTATTTCGAAATTGGTCTAATAGAATCTAAAAATATTTTACAGAATCAAGATTTGCGATAGAGAATCAGCCCTAAATAGAAAACAAAAAACAATGTGTCTGGGCTCATCGAAACTATTTGGTCTACGTTCACTGAATTTCGGTGATCCTAGGACATGACCAGAAAAAATGTGTGTCTCGGCACGTTCGGTAAAAGCAAAACGTCGAGAAAATGTTTATGTAGAATGAATTCATGGAATTCAAGGGATTCACGGAATTCAAGGGACTCATAGAATTCAAGGAATTCAAGGAATTCAAGAATTCACGAAGTCACTGAATAAAATGAATACACGAAATTCACACTATTCATGAAATTCAAGGAATTTGTAAAATTAACTGAATTGATGGAATTCATAGAATTCATGGAAATTATGAAATTAAAAAATTCATAGGATTCATGAAATACATGGAATTAATGAAATTCATGGAATTCACAGAATTCAAAGAATTCATTGAATTCCAGAAATTTACGTAATTCAAGAAATTCATGGAATTTAAGGAATTCACGGAATTCAAGAAACATCGGATATTTGTATGAATTTTCTTGTGAGTATACTGCAGTGCAATCAGGGTTTTGAACCATTTTTGCTGGAGTTTCGGCATAAAAAAAGTTTTTTGTTGTATTTTTGCTATTTTCGGTTTATAATATTAGTATGAACGTGAAAATTTTTGTGCTCGAAATTCAAACTTTATCAAATAAAATTTAAATATTCGAATTCTTAGGCGGTTTAAGGTAATTCCCGATTCAAAGTAATGAAAAACATACTACAAATTAAGGCACTCAAAGTGGAACTCTTGAATTTAAAATTTTTGAAATTGAAGTTTAAACATTTTTTTATTCAAAAATTTTGTATTTGAACGCTCCCATAATTGACACGCATAAAATGGAAGGTAGTAACACTTTTGAATTCAACAAGTTTAAATAAAATTCAGATAAACTGCAAAATTGAGAATTTTTAAATTTGATAAATTATAGAGTTCAAAGATACAGGTTCCATTCCAAAAATACGAATTCTCGTTATCATTTTCAATGCTCTAAATTAAAGAATCAATTAATAAACTTTTATATTTTTCAAATTTTATTAACATAATTGTATAATCTTGAGAAATCTAGTAGTTATAATTTTTTGCAATTTAAAAATTATTTTTGCAATTTTTCAGAGCTTCTAAATATTTTAATAAGTATTGAATATTAAATGATAAATTTCTATTATTAATGTAGGGGTTTTGACCAGGGATATCAATTCATAATTTAAGATGTTAATTTTGTTTGTCTAATTGGTCATTATCAATATTATTAAAATAATGATTAATTTTCAAGACTGTGAAAAAATGATCTCTTGCTCCGCTGGGATATGAGCCCAGGTCCTTCAGATTGCCGGTCTGCTGCTCTACGAACTGAGCTACGGAGAGACGAGAATATTTTCTTCACAATCTCCTTACAAGCAGAATGTCAACGTAATTCCTTATACTTGTAAGATTTTTCTTTTTAAACATGAATTCATTCTATATTATTGATGTAGGGGTTTTGACCAGGGAATATTGATTATGACCAAGTAGACAAACAAAATTAACATCTTAAACTATTAATTAATTTCCCTGGTCAAAAACCCTACATCAATAATAAAATATAAATTCATATTTAGAATGAAAAATCTTACACGTATAAGGAATGACGTTGACATTCTGCTTGTAAGGGGATTGTGAAGGAAATATTCTCGTCTCTCCGTAGCTCAGTTGGTAGAGCATCAGACCGGCAATCTGAAGGACCTAGGCTCATATCCCAGCCGAGCTAGAGAGCATTTTTTCACAATATTAAAAATTGATCAATATTTTAATAATATTGGTTATGACCAAGTAGACTAACAAAATTAACATCTTAAACTATTAAATGATAAATGTTTTTTATCCACCATTTTCAACTTCAAACGCTTTTAATTTTTAAATGTTTAGTTCTTAAAGTCTGCATCTTAAGATTCTTTCAATTAAAAATGTAAGCCTAAAAATAAAAATTGAACATAGCAAATGTTTAAATTAAAAGATTTTCGAATTGCGCGTTGTATTGTGAATGGTATCATAATTAAGAAAGGTAACCATTCGACTAATTATTTTAAAAGCTGTTAAAATCGAACTTGGACAGATTTTTTTTCTAAAGATTTGTCAAATACTCGATATAAAGCGAATGTTCTGCGCAATTTTTGTAACTGACTTAAATTAACCACTAAAGCATATGACATAATTAACCGCCGAGGGTGCCGCCCTATTTTTGTATGGATATATAGATAGATAAACAATTTTCTTTGTAATTAATGGGCATTGTTTACAAATATTTCAAGAAAATTTTACACTTAGTTCAACAAAAGCAAATACATTTTAAATTATTTAAAAGTGAGAACTTAAATTTATGAAAGTGAGAGTTCGCAACGCATAATAATAACAAGAATATGATTTAAAAATAAGCAATTGTAAGTTATTGGCTGCCTTTCATATCATTACTCCTTTACAATAAAAGATTCTAACAAAAGCATATTTACAATAAAGAAAAACAAGTCGTTTAAGTGCTTTATTTTTTATACCCCTTTTGATTCGTATTCCAAACATACATATATTTCGTTCGTAAGTAAATTTCCTACGGGGGGCTGTCTGGGCTCTGATCGGGAAAATCTTATGATCGAATGCTCAAACGGTAACTGGCCGGGCGCTGATTGGTATAAACAAAATTGTTAAACTTTGTTTATAACTTAATTACTTTTTCTGATTTCATTAAGAAATGGATGTGTATACAAATCCCGAAACGTGATAAATGTATAGTAACAAATTTGAAATAGAGATTATAATAAAACCATTTCAAAATTTCTGAAAAATATATGATTTAAATATATATATATATTCATTTCAGTACCATTGATTAAGTATAAAGTTCCGAAATTTACATGATGATATTTGAGAATCCTATGAGAAACAAAGTACAGAATTCAAAACATTGTAACCAAGTTATCCGATTATTAGTTTTTTAATGACTATTCTTATTTACTGATGAATCATTTAATGGTACTAATAATAATATGAAACAGGCAGAGTACGATGGTAGTAAGTAAATATAACAGTTTATAACATTACAATTTCTTATTCTTAGTATGCCTCATATTAAATAATATAGTATTATAATTGATTTCACCAATTGATCTCAATTCTAATAATTTCATTCCGGTATCATTTGCATATACAGTGAAACTCTTCAATAGCCCTCCCCTCTATAGACATTTCGAGAATTGATGCAGTGCCACAGGTAGGTGTAACAGGAACTGTGCAGGGTCTGCGGTAGTCAATCAGGCGAGCACTCAGGCGTAAACAAGCAAAAGCGGAGCGTGCTATAATGAGTTACTTCCCACCCAGCGTCAGCTCCAAAATCGGAGCTATAAAAGAATTTCACTGTATATCCAAATTTGCGATCAAGAATTTGCAATTTTTTTTAAGGGTTTTAACTATAACCTCCAAATAGAATGAAAACTCTGGAAACATTTATGCACTGGAAACAAACTAAACTCAACAAAAACTTAACGTGATTATTCTTTTATAAGACAGTTGAGTTTTTATCAAAACAGTTCATTTTTATCAAAGAAAGATGACTTTTCTAGCATTAAAAATGAATTTCAAATCAGACAGTTAAGATTTTAAGTTAAAAAGTAGATTTTTAAAATCAAACAGCGCGGATATTTGAATAATTCAAGATCTAATTTTTAACAAAAAGATCATTTTTAATCGAGAAATGTGAATTTTCAATATGATAGTTGAGTTCCTAACCAAAAGGATTAACTTTCAACGAAAAAAAATTTTTTCTACACAAAAAGACGATTTTTTAATGAAATATATGAATTTTCTATTAAATAGTTTAATATTTAATCAAAACGTCTAATTTTCATAAAATAGATACATTTTCTACACAAAAATATGAATGTTCAAACAAGGGGATTACTTGTCTATCCAAAAAGATTAATTTTAAACTAATCAAATATATAGGATAATTAATCACTCAAACACTGAATAATTAAATTTCGAGACAAACAACAAAATTTACAAAAAAAAAATAATAATAAAAAATAATTTTTTAAATAAATAACATTAAGTTTGTCAACGAATTTTATAAAACTGCGTTATGCTTGGCCATATTCTATGAAAAATGTGTTTCAAAAAGAATCTTTTGTGATGCAAATACTTAATGTTAGAATGCATAAATGGGGATCTTTCAAAAACTAAGATTTTTCATTATGCTAGAAAAAAACATGTTTACACATTCCTTAAATAGAAATTTAGGTTTAAAGTATCGTTTAGGACCACATTTGTCCTAGTATTATGTATATTATTCATCTTAAAATTGTAAGAATTTTGGTCCAATTCTATATAACATCTTTGAATACTTCAGAACTATCTGCAATTTTACAGGCATGAACATTTATAATTGTTTTCGCAATTCACCAGATTTTTTTTCATCCACATTAAATCTTTATAAATTTTGTCGAATGTCCCAGATTTCCAAACAATGTTTCTAAATCCAATTTTATCAAATCATTGAAAATCATTAAAAAATATTCAAAATAGTTGAAATATCGCGCCGCCACTAGTAGGAGTAAAAGGAGCTGTGCAGGATGAGCAGCGGTACTCAGACTGGAATTCAGTGTCAGTTAATGTGTCAGTCAGTGGATTTAGATTGTCATTCGACGCTAGAACTTATAAGTGACTAACCGATTGCCACAGTGACTAGCCCCTCGAGCGCAGTGGTTAGCACTCCCGACTGTTAGGCGTTAGATTTAGGTAAAGATATGTAGGTTCAATACCCCGTTGCGTTAGAAATTTGATTTGTATATAGCGTTTAAAAATGTAGTATAAGTATTGACTCTAAGCAGGACTATAAATATTTAAAGTCAAGATCCTGGCAATCATTTAATATTTATTTTTTAAATACCTTTTGTGTCTCTCAACGACTACGTCAAAATAGTTAATGTTGTCTGTGTGCTCGGCGTGTGGAATTGCATATATCAATAGGCTCCGATTCTGCAGTAAAAGAGAATCAAATTGATCCCCTAGTTCAGTAACAGATGCTCTTCATACAATTGAATCCGAATTATTTAAATCTAGTAAAGCACCAATTGATCCCGCGCGGGCCACGGCCGGGCTCTCCGGCTATCTCCCGGCCATGCTCCATGGGCGGACGCTGGTCAGCGCAGCGTGACGATTCTGGCCATATTCCTACTAGAAACCTCGGCCACAGCCCGACTTAAAGTCGGGCTCCCCGACCAGCTCCCGGCTTAAAGCGGGGCTCTCCAGCCGTAGAATGACCAGCCCCCGACTGTATTCTTAATGCATTAGCAACTTGTGCTTGGCTTACAATTTTAATTTTGACAGTTAATTCTTAAACTTTAAAAACTCTTCCTTATACTTAAGCTGACTTAAAAGTTTATAGTGCAGATTGTATTCGGAATTCAAAATCTTATCTACAGCCTTGCTGAATGTATTACTAGACCACTTCTCTAACAGAAATTAACTTCACTTTCAACATGTTTATGCTCTCAGAGTTATTTTTCCCATACTTGATTAGCTCCTAAATTTTATATTATCACTCTGGTTTGCGAGGCCCAGTTATACAGAAGTAAGGATTTACCAGAACAATCTAATTTATTTGGTCTTATAAAAAATTTGTTCATTAACACAAGCTTAAAAATTCCTTCGCTCTAGGGAGCGATAGCAGGTTTTAGTCGCAAGAAATGGTCATGGGTATTTTTCGGCCAGTCGATAGAAGTCTTGAAAAAAAATTTAAATGCAGTCCAAATTTTCTAGCTAACGCAGAAACTTTAATTCTAAACTATAAAAGGCTGTTGCATTTATTATGCTACTAAGAAGAGTCTCAGCAGCGGACCAGAAGTCATTTTTACTCTTATATATAATATTTCACACCTTGCCAGTAGCCATAAGACCCTTTGAGATAAAAAAATTACTGCCATTTTACACTTTCCTGTTGAAGAGAGCAGAACATCCAAGTACATGTATAAATTACCATATTGTAGTTTTTCATAACCCCAATAAAGCGATTTTAAACTTTTACTTCTTCCAGACTTTCTAAATGAAACTACTTTAGTTTCTTCTGTGTTTCGTTGAAGTCCATTGATATCACAATACACCTTAAAAACTTTAAGTCTTAATTGAGTATTGTGCCATGAACGACTTAATAAAACGACTCATTCGGCAAGGAGCAACAATAATATGTCAGTTTGTAGGTTTAAACATACACCCTACATTATCCTCTTCTTGAAGAAACTAATAATACCCGCAAGAAATTGAAAAACCGGTAATAGACTGAGACATTCTCCCTGAAGAACTTCTTTAGTAATGTCCATATGATTTGATCTATGTTGTCCGAATTTAACTTTAAACTACGCATTATCATGCAGATTTTTTATTTTTTATAAAAATATTTTCGCTGACTCCAAACTTAAATTGTATATGCCATAACTTTTTATGCTTTACTGTGTAAAATGCCCTTTTAAAATCAACAAAGGCATAACAAATGTAGTAATTTTTAGTTTGCAAATTTACATTAATTATAGCAGATGAAACGAATAATTGATATACGCAACCTCGCGCAGACCGAAAACCTGCTTCCTCCTCTGGAATAATGTAAACAGTCTCAACCCACTTTCCTAGTCTCTTTGCAAGTCACGGTGCTCCGGAAGCCGATTTAGATGAAGTGAAAATGTTGAGAAAATCTGCCTTTGTAGGTTTATTCTATGCATAATAAAAAAGCAAAATCACTGAGGTTTAGATTTTTATTTGCGTATTTAAATTTTTTAGAACATTACAAAAATTTTAATTAAAAAAAACTTGATATTTTTTTCCTCCAAAAATTATCATGGAAGAGTATTTGAGGAAAATGTTTGGGTCTATATTTTTTCGAAGTTTATAGTCTAAGCTTTCAAAACCCGTAACGATTTTTTCAAAATTATTTGTTCCAAAATTATGAACCTTTAAACAAGCATCGACCCCCCCCCCCCTCAAATTTCAATTTCAATATAAAAAAGTTTTTAACGTTTGACACCCACGACAATTGGAGCCTGAATTTTAATACATTTTTTGAAAGCACGAAACAGTTCAAAAACTGAATAAGACTTAAAAGACTCTGCCTGTAAACGGAAGTTGGGAAAATAAAGTCTGTAAATGGAGGGTTAATTTGGTTAGAGTTACCTTCAGAAGGTCAAGGTTAAATATTGCAAAATCGTCCAGAAACTGTTTTCTATGAACTTTTGAGGATTTATGGGGAAAACAATTTTTGAGTAGACTTAGGGGCCAACGGCCTTGACCAGCTTGGCGTTGAGACAAGGGGTTTCAGGGTAAAAAACACCCTAAACATTTGTTCGCCCATAAAACCAACATCCATACAAATTTGCATAGCCGGATATAGGTTTTATCAACCCTACTGCAAAAGAAAGACTAAATAAAACTCCCAATAATTTTTCGATATGCTCCTGGTGTGATAATTCTGAATAAACCCTGAAAACAATGGTGAGAGTAGAGCTGAAAGGTAAACATAGAAACATAACCTATAATTCCTTGTGTACTTTGCAGATTTGCTTAATCTGGCATTAAATTTAACCAGCTATGGATAATAATTGTAACAAAAATAGACAAAATGTACAAACAGATTTTAAGGTCAAATACTGGACAGTTAAAAACACAAAATAGGTTGATTTATTTCTCGGATTGTAGCTGTCAAAAATTGCTTGCTTCGCGATTGAACAGTTTAACTGGGCGTAAAATACCAACCATCTTAATTCTAATTTCTAAATCTGCCTCAGTCAAAGCCGATATTAGGTTGTGTGCGTGCGATAGACCTACGATGGCCACGCGACGCACAGATGCAAAGGGTTGAGGGGCCTTTTCATTTACCTCATGTCGGTCATTGTCGGTGGGGCAGAAGTTTGTACACCGACCGAGTCCTGGAATCACTCGTGGATTTGAAACCAATATATATATATATATATATTGTTTGACAATTGTTTCTGTTGCTCACTCGAGGCCTGACATGGTTCTTCTTGACTTCGAGAAGCGAATCATGTTCGTTATCGAATTTTCGGCACCAGCTGACAAAAA
>NC_046662.1:19265600-19268973 GCF_010883055.1 Belonocnema kinseyi | reverse complement strand
AATTTCATTCGGCTAGGTTAGGTTAGGTCAGGTTTTGTTAGGTTAGGATAGGTTAAACCTCTATGTAGGTTAAGCCGAAGCTGAATGAAACGATACCGCAAATACAATGAGTTTAATTATGTTACGTGAAGTTAAGTTAGGTTAGGTTAGGTCAGGTTTTTTTAGGTTAGGATAGGTTTGACCTCTTTGCAGGTTAAGTCCAAGCTGATTCAAATGGTACCGCCAACACAATCAGTTTAATTGTGTTTCGTGAGGTTAGGTTAGGCTAGATTAGATTTATTTCTAGGTTAGGCTCGAGTTGACCCATTTAGGGTGTGAGCAATGAAACATTTCATTGTAACATTGAAACTTTCACTTGAAACTTTCAAATGTTTCACAGTCAAAGTCTCATCGTTTCATGAAACATTGGGGGGAAAGGAGAGAACTTCATATGCGCATGCGCGGAAATCAGGTCAGGTTAGATACTTGTTACTCGTATCGTATGCCAATTCGCCGCAAGTTTAAACTTTTTAAAAAATTTTATTTAGTGTTTCTCAATGTTTCTTAGTGTTTCCGCAGTAAAATTGTGATATTTGTGAAAATATAAAAAATTGTCGCTCTGAATACTTCAAAATGCCTTAGGCTATTAAATATAACTAATATTTGTATATTAACTTAATATAGGAAAATTAAGTTCTTAAAATTCTTAATCATGTAACTGTAATTGCTATAAAACTCAACTTTGTTAATAAATTTGTGGTATTTAATTTAAGGGGAAATTATCAAAGTGTTATACATTAGTTAACTAATTATTTAATCAACGATTACTTAGAAAATGTGAATTGATTTTCACTTCTTATTATATGCGGTTTGAATTTTCTCGCCATCGTCTTTGAAACATTGCAATGTTTCACGAGACCTTGGAAGTTTTATTAAACTTTTCATTGAACCAAAGTTTCATGAAATTTCACAACCCTAGACTCATTCGATGTAGCACACATTTGCTACTGGCAAAATATGCTTCCAGAGCTTTACGCGTAGTTCAATAAATTTCTGTTAATTTAGGTTAGGTGAGGTCAGGTTCTGTTGGGTAAAGTTATGTTAAATAAGTTGATATCAGGCAAGGGTTGATCCTTCACAGTTGTCGACATGTTTTTGAAGTGAAGATTTGCATGACTGGCATTATTTTGAAATTTATTTGCCTCAGTGCATGATTTTTCGTCATTTTTTGAGGTTATGGCTCGACCATGACGTGATGGGTGATTTTTGATATCGAATTTGAATTCAGCGCCTCAAAATCCATAGGAATACGTGTGTCTTGTTACCAGATCCGCACACTTTTTTTTGTGTGGCTGTGCTATTATTCAAAGTTGGTCAAAAATGTAAATCACAAATTATTATTTTAAAAAATTATAACTCGCCGCGGCTTGTCAAGACGCATCTTTTTTCTATCAGGCATTTTTTATAAAAGAATTATCTTTGAAAATAAACAATCTTAACTAATTTTTTTCGCCCGAAACTTAAACTGTGGTTGCTCGGAAAAAGTCTCGCAAAAAAAAATATTCCTCGATGGTTGTCAACATTTTGCCAAGTTTCAAGCCAAATTTGACATCGATACGACAAAAATGGTAGAAGTTAAAGATTTTTAAAGAAAAGTGTCTGCGCACGCGTCCGAAAAATCTTGGAGCTGGCGACATTTGCCGAACGTGAACGTTTTGCAAACCCATGATCTGTTAATTACAACACTTAATTATTGTTCAAATTTAATTCAAAGTTATTTTCACCTATTTGCAAGCGTTTTTGGAGCTATTATACCCAAAAATTAATTTCTGCAATTCGCAAATTGTTCATTCAAATAATAAAATTCACAACAGAAAATTGTCGAATTCTAAAACATCCGAAACAGGAAATTTCCGAATGATAAAATTTCCAACATTTTATAAGAGTCGCGAATTTGTAAAATTCCCAAATCATAAAAATTGTTCTGAATTGTTCTGAATTGTGAAATGCCCGAATAATAAAATTCTTGAACCGTGTATAATATTACCAAATTATAAAGTCACCATATTATAAAATTCCCGTATAATAATATTGCTGACAGTGCACAATATTACCGAATTGGAAAATTACCTAATAATAAAATTCACAGCAGACGATTTCCGAATTACAACATGTCAGAACTAGAAAATTCCCGCATAATAAAATTCCCGACAGTTTATACTGTTTCCGAATAGTAAAATAGCAGAATAATAAAATTTCCGAGCAGTGTATAATATTACCAAATTGTAAAATACCATATTGTAAAATTCCCGTAGAATAATATTGCTGGCAGTTCAAAATTTTACCGAATTGAAAAATTCCCTAATAATAAGATTTTCGACAGTTTATAATGTTACTGAATTTTAAAATTCCCGAACAGTTTATAATATTACGGAATTGAAAAATTCCCTAATAATAAGATTTTTGACAGTTTATAATATTGCTGAATACTAAAATTTCGAATAATAAAATTTCCGACAATTTACAATACTACCCAATTGGAAATTTTTCCTTATAATAAAATTCCCGACAGTTTATAACATTACCGAATAAGAGCCTTCACCAAAGAAGATTTCCAAATTATAATCATGGGTTCGCAAAACGTTCACGCTTTTGTAAAAATTCATGGACTTTCAATTTAAATTTTAAGCGATTTGGTCAATTAGTTTCCGTGCAACCGCATTTTAAGTTTTATGAAACAAAGATTTTATATCGTTTCTTCGGGCGTAAAAATTTAGAGCGCATTGTTTATTTTCAAACATAATTTTTTAGACATAAAGTGCCCAATAGAAAAAATATTCGCCTTGACAAGACACGTCAACTGTTCTATTTTTCACGTTTTCTTTTTTTATAATCTTTATTTAATTATTATATACAGTCTTAAGTAAATTTATTAATTTGTATCAAGCAATTAGTAGTTTTCCGCTATTGGATTGAAATTTCAAGAGATTAATTCATGGAAGCGCGTGATTTTAGAGCTAAAATTTTTACGTGATTTAATGCCTCGGACTCTTGTTATCTAAAAGCATAGAATTCGAGACCTGATGGCGACGGGGCGTGGCCTAGTGCCTGAAATTTCGCTACCTATGCTTTAAAAACATCGCTTTCAAGATCTTAGTTTTTTCGCCAAAGCGTAATAAAATAAGGGGTAATGCCGTGAATTATTCTCCCGAAATTTCCCTCCGTGTCGAAATTATATAAATGTGTACCAATTTTTATTTAGCGACACCTGAAAGTATTTTTTGCATAGGCAGAAGAGTATACAATCAAAGAGAAATAGAGATTCACAATGCATTAGAAATAATAGTTGATAGAAACATGGCGCTCCCTACTCGCCCGTATACCCGTGATGGAA
>NC_046662.1:19262684-19265500 GCF_010883055.1 Belonocnema kinseyi | reverse complement strand
GAACCTGATAGCCTGACTGAGATGCCCGGTCAGTCCCCGATCTGGTCCCGATAAATTTTCGGTTCAAAGCTATATTCTAAATTATGGGGTATTTTTACTTAAATAACTAATACATATAAATGAATAGGTTGAAAGTTTTGTAATTACGTCCACTCTTAAGTTTCCTGACGTGTACTCTTTCGTTTTTCATCCCAGTTTTTCGCGTTAGCAAAAATGTTCCTATGTGGGAAAGCATTTCCTCCTAAATGACCACAAAATTTGGCCAAACAAAGCTACAAATAAATTATACGAATTTTATTTTCAAACAAAACTAGAATAGCTACATTTTCAGATAAAACAATTAATTTTTAACAAAAGAAAAGCGAGATTTAAACAAACTACATAACTTTTGTAACAAATAGTTGAATTTGAAATTGATGAAAATTGATGTTCAAACAACAAAAATATGTTTAAAAAAAACTAAGTTTGAACCAAACAGATTATTGAAGCTGGAGATTGAAACTCATCTTTTATCTCAGGCGTATATAGCATGTTTTTCACATACACAAAAGATAACATTATTTTTAAAAAATAATAAATATCTACAATTTTATTTGCACATTAAACAAAAAGTAACGACTTGAGGTAGTTATCGTGCTAAAAATCGAGTCTTTGAAAAAAAGTTTTGTATATTTTTCGAAATTAAAATGATATTATCAATCACGTCTTATAGGGGAAAATTTTTTTTCGATGAAAACAGTTTAAAACTTAGAACAAATTATTCAAGTAATAGTTTTTTTAATTGAATTCTTTCATACTCTTGTTGTACAGAAAAATCTAAAGTTCTATTTTGTTGCATGTGAAATTTTCCGCTGTTAAAGTTTACATGCTGCTCAGCGAAAGTTTATCATAGGATAAAATAAAAACTGTCGTCTGCTACGCCCTTAGCAGCGATGGGAAAACGGCAAAATATGAGTTAATTCGATCTACAAATCAGGATACCAGATTTAACACAACTTTTCACTTAGTTAATTATTATTTAAAAAATACTTATAATTATCCAGGACGAATTAAAACGTGTTTTTCGTGAGTGGGAATAAAGCACTTGACACAACAACTATCTTTTGTTTTTAAACAAAACGAGACATAGGAATCGAATTAATTTTAAGGTTGAAGCATTAATAAGCTTTTTTCTACGATAAATAAGTTGCATCTTTAATTTATTTGAGATTTAAATTGAGTTTAAGTATTAATAATTAAAAGTCAATCAGAATGTAAAAGTTTATTTCACATTTTAATTTAAAAAATAGTTTCACGAATAAAATGAGAGGACAGAAATTGCTATCTCACACCTTGTGAACTATGATTATGATCATAGTCAACATGGAGAATTTTCGACTGGGTGTCAAATGCTTTATTTTCAATCATGAAAAATATATTTTCATCCGCTTGCCATAAGTGCAATTATTTTTTTAAAGAAATGATAATAATAGTTCCATGGTCTTCGCCTTGCTGTCAACTACATAGCAGACGACGCTTTTTCACTACAAAAATATTCCAATAAATTTTACAAACACGAAATGATCTCAATTTCGTGTGTAGTTTATTCGATAAGGATAATTTCTGTGGCAGCGAATCTTTCAACTGAAGTCGATGTGCACTTTATGTTTTGTTTTTTCTATATTCCTACCAATTTAGAAAAAGAGTTAATATTAATTGAGATAAAAGAGTTTTTATTATAGAATAGCTCACATCCAATGCTCACAAATAAACATTTATAAATGAAGAATTTTGTCATACGTAAGATTGTATCAAATAATCTAGAAGGTCATAATTGACTATCTGGATAATAAAACTCGCCTAGCGCGCGAAAAGCCATTAAACTACACAGCCACACAAAAAAAAGTGTGCGGATCTGGTAACAAGACACACGTATTCCTATGGATTTTGGGGCGTTGAATTCAAATTCGGTATCAAAAATCACCCATCACGTCATGGTTGAGCCATAACCTCAAAAAATGATGAAAAATCATGCACTGGGGCAAATAAATTTCAAAATAATACCAGTGATGCAAATTTTCACTTCAAAAACATGTCGACAACTGTGAAGGATCAACCCTTGCCTTATATCAACTTATTTAGCATAACTTTACCCAACAGAACCTGACCTCACCTAACCTAAATTAACAGAAATTAATTGAACTACACGTAAAGCTCTGGAAGCATATTTTCCCAGTAGCAAATGTGTGCTACATCGAATGGGTCAACTCGAGCCTAACCTAGGAATAAATCCAACCTAACCTACACCTAACTTAACTTCACGTAACACAATTAAACTCATTATCTTGTCCCGTTGTGTTTGCGGTACCGTTTCATTCAGCTTCGACTTAACCTGCATAGAGGTTTAACCTATCCTAACCTAACAAAACCTGACCTAACCCATCCGAATGAAATTCAACCACACGTGTAGCTATGTAAGCGTATGGTTTTCAGTCTTAAATGTGTGCTATATTTAATAGGTTAACTCGATCTTAACCTACAAATAAATCTAACTTAACCGAACCTAACGAAATTTTGCTTAACGCAACACAACTTAACTTAGGTGTTCCCGTTGTAACACAATAAAGTTCATTTCATTGTACTACAGGTGGTTAAAAATTTAGGCGCACATTACTCATTTGAAGAAACTTAAAACTACAAGTAGAATTGACCCCATATCAATTAACCTGACAATATTTGTATCAATTAAAATGTAGAACTATAACTTAAACATGCAAATGAATAAGAGTTTTATTCAAAATTTTTTTCTCTCTGCTTTTCTTAAACTTAAGGGATAT
>NC_046662.1:19259286-19262584 GCF_010883055.1 Belonocnema kinseyi | reverse complement strand
AAATTAAAATTCGAAAATTTTTTCTAAAGCCTCCAGGGGACTTCGTTTTCGCACGAAAAAATTTTATGTGCCCTTATTGCATCCGGACCCACAATTTAAGTCGGGGGCTCGTCATTTTACGGCTGGAGAGCCCGGCTTTAAGTCGGGAGCTGGCCGGGGTGCCCGACTTTAAGTCGGGCTGTGACTGGGGTTTCTCGTAGGAATATGGCCAGCAACGTCATGCTGCGCTGACCAGCGTCCGGCCATGGAGCATGGCCGGGAGATAGCCGGAGAGCCCGACCGTGGCCCGCGCGGGATCAATTGGTGCTTTACTAGATTTAAATAACTCGGGTTTCTATTGTATGAAGAGCATCTGTCACTGAACTAGCGGATCAATTTGATTCTTTTTTACTGCAGAATCGGAGCCTATTGATATATGAAATTCCACACGCCCAGCACGCAGACAACATTAACTATTTTCACGTAATCGTTGAGAGACACAAAAGGTATTTAAAAATAAATATTAAATCATTGCCAGGATCTTGACTTTAAATATTAATAGTCCTGCTTAGAGTAAATACCTATAATAAATTTTTAAACACTATATACAAATCAAATTTCTAACGCAACGGGGTATTGAACCTACATATCTTTACCTAAATCGAACGCCTAACAGTCGGGTGTGCTAACCACTGCACTCGAGGGGCTAGTCACTGGTGGCAATCGGTTAGTCGCTTATAAAGTTCTAGCGTCGAATGGCAATGTGAATCTACTGACTGACACATTAACTGACACTGAATTCCAGTCTGAATACCACTGAACAGACACCCTCACTGCCACCTGGATCTCTTTGATTTCAATATGGTGGGGGTAGGAGGTTAGGTGGCAGGAGATTTATACCAATTTAATTCAAAATTAATTTTTAAAGTTTAAATCAAGGTTGAGAAACAAAATCTTTAGTTGTGTGATTCTGAAGCTTAAAAAGAGAGTATTAAACTTTATTGCTAAATTTCAGATCTTTTACAAATATTAGGATTCGAAATACAATGAAACTCTAAAACTGGGCCAGTTTCTGAACTGGAGAAGGTGGGAAATTTCATAGATAGAGGGCCGTTTCGTAAAAAAAGATTCTTTTTGTTCACTCGTGAGCAACCGCTGCTCACTCTGCGCAGCTCCTTTTACTCCTTCTTGTGGCGGCGCGTCATTTTTCCAAAGAACTATATCAGGAGGTCCTATCTCTAGGGTTCACCGATTTCCAAAGATTTCACAAAATGTCAACTATTTTGAATATTTTTTAATGATTTTCAATGATTACATTAAAATTGGATTTAGAAACATTGATTGGAAATCTGGACCATTCGACAAAATTTATAAAGATTCAATGTGGATAAAAAAAAATCTGGTGAATTGCAAAAACAATTAAAAATGTTTATTTGAATATTGAAGGAAAACATTACATTCTAAATGAATGTCGATATACTTCAGAAAATTTGAACAAATTCAATAAAATGCCTAAGAATTGAAGGTAAATTCAACAGATTTCATGTTTAATTGAAAAAATCTTTAAAAATTCAGATTTCAGTAAAATTGAGTTATTTTTGAAGAATTTAAAAGAATTTGGGGAAAATTTAGAGAAATTTAAGAAAATTCTGAAGAGTTGAAAAATTCAAGCTGAGTTAAAAAATGATTCAAAGTAAATTCCGAATTAATTAAAATTAATTTGCAAAAAAAAATTTGTTCATGCCCGTAAAATTGCAGATAGTTCAGAAGTATTCAAAGATGTTATATAGAATTGGACCAAAATTCTTACAATTTTAAGATGAATAATATACATAATACTAGGACAAATGTGGTCGTAACCGATGCTTTCAACCTAAATTTTTATTTAAGAAATGTGTAAACATGTTCTTTTTCTAGCATAATGAAAAATCGTAGTTTTTTAAAGATCCCTATTTATGCACTCTAACATTAAGCATTTGCATCACGAACGATTCTTATTAAAGCACATTTTTCCTAGAATAAGGACGAACATAACGCAGTTTTATAAAATTCGTTGACAAACTTAATTTTATTTATTAAAAAAAAAAATTTTTTTTTGTCTCGAAATTTAATTATTCAGTGTTTGATTGATTCATTATCCTATATATTTGATTAGTTCAGAATTAATCTTCTTGGATAGATAAGTAATCCCCTTGTTTGAAAATTCATATTTTTGTGTAGATAATTTATCTTTTTTATAAAAATTAGACGTTTTGATTGAATATTAAACTATTTAATAGAAAATTCATATATTTTCTTTAAAAATCTTCTTTTTGTGTAGAAAATTATTTTTGTTAGTTAAAATTTAATCCTTTTGGTTAAGAATTTAACTATCATATTGAAAATTCACATTTCTCAATTAAAAAATGGTCTTTTTGTTAAAAAGTAGATTTTGAATTATTCAAATGTCCGCACTTTTTTTTTAATCGACTTTTTAACTAAAAATCTTAACTGTTTTGTTTCAAATTCATTTTTAATGCTAGAAAAGTCATCTTTCTTTGTTAAAAATGAACTGTTTTGATGAAAATTCTACTGTCTTCTGAAAGAATAATCACGTTAGCCTGTAAATTCAAATGTTAATTTTTTGTTAAGTTTTGTTTGTTTTAAGTGCAGAAATGTTTCCAGAGTTTACATTGTATTTGGAGGTTATAGTTAAAACCCTTTGAAAAATTGCAAACTCTTGAGCGCAAATTTGGATATACAGTCAAATTCTTCTATAGCGCCGATTTTGGGGCTGACGGTGGGTCAGAACTAACTCATTATAGCCTGCCCCGTTTTTGTTTGTTTACGACTCAGTGTTCGCCTGATTGACCATCGCAGACCCCGCGCACCCGCGCAGTTCCTGTTACTCCTACCTGTGGCACGGCATCAATTCTCGAAATGTTTATAGAGGGGAGGGCTATTGAAGAGTTTCACTGTATATGCATATGAAACAGGAATGAAATTATTAGAATTGAGATCAATTGGTGAAATCAATTATAATACTATATCGTTTAATATGACGCATACCAAGAATAAGAAATTGTAATAATAATTAATTAATAATATTAATTAAATAAATATATTATATAATATTATATTAATTAAATTAATTAATAAGAATAGTCATTAAAAAACTAATAATCGGATAACTTGGTTACAATGTTTTGAATTCTGTACTTTGTTTCTCGCTTTAATTCACCATTGCGCATGCGATGATATATTCCTGTCTCTCAAGACTTTGACAACATTCCGATTGAATCGAAACGAATGCGGGCTAGCCCGCGAACGAATGTATATG